>NW_027209394.1:0-24763 GCF_027789765.1 Dendropsophus ebraccatus | reverse complement strand
ACCTACACTTGATCTTAGCCAAAGGCCGAGAAGCGATGGCCACAAACGGTTTTCCCGAAAACTCCCCTTCTCGGACACCACGTCCTTCTTGTTAAGGCGAAGCCAGACATACATACCCTATTATGCGCTCCACCCTCTCAGATGGCGGACCGGACGTGCTTTCACACTGCATCTCCTATTGCCTAGCACTGCCTCTGTCTTCCTTTCTGCTCTCAAATCTGAATAGCTCCACCCCCCAATCACACTGCGTCTGCTTCCACCTGATGGATGGCAGACATACACGTCTCTGTCTCTGTCTCCGTCTCTGTCTGGCATACATGACATGCAGCTAGCTCTTTGGCTGGCTGTCTCTGTAGCTGGCTGGCTGTCTCTGTGGCTGGCTGCCTAGCTGGCTAGCTTATTATTAGTACCTACCTACCTACCTACCTACCTCATCTATCTATCTATCTATCTATCTATCTATCTATCTATCTATCTATCTAATCTATCCTATCTATCCTATCTATTCTATCTAATGTATCTAATCTATCTATCAAAGAACATGGAGGGTGAATTCTCCCAGCTGGAGCCGTAGGCAGGCAGCATCAGCAGGATACATCGGCCGGCCACCAGGAAATCAAATCCAAAGGAAACGGTTTAATAAACTGCACCTACCTTTCCACCTACCATGCTCGGTCGCTTGACCGGCTGCAACTGAGCTGCTTGTTGTGCTGGCAGCTGTGTATAGCAGCAAAGCCTTGATGACATCACGTCCCGCGATGACATCACCAGCACTGGCCCGGCAGCCAAGTTGTAAACAACTCTGCCAGTTGGTTGCCATGGCAACAGAGGCCAGCAAGTCTTGGACAAACAAACTTTTCGTAGCCACACTCGGGCTAATTTTTCGGGGTCGGTCCACCTGCGCACAACACACTCGAGGGATGTTTCTTGCAAAACAGTAGTTTCAGGTGCAGCCGGCTTGTTTCCTTCTTCATTCTTTTGCTCTGTTTTTTGCAAACTCATTAGGGGGTGCACTGAACCTGGAGGCACTGCAATACCAGGTCAATGCCTGGAGAGGACAGAGCAAGCTCTTTTTTCCATCTCCCTGTTCTAAAATCCATTTAATATATGGTCCCCAGATAGGGGACGTATCAGATATTAAACTGATAAGAACAGATACTACACTTGATCTTAGCCAAAGGCCGAGAAGCGATGGCCACAACGGTTTCCCGAAAACTCCCCTTCTCGGACACCACGTCCTTCTTGTTAAGGCGAAGCCAGACATACATACCCTATTATGCGCTCCACCCTCTCAGATGGCGGACCGGACGTGCTTTCACACTGCATCTCCTATTGCCTAGCACTGCCTCTGTCTTCCTTTCTGCTCTCAAATCTGAATAGCTCCACCCCCCAATCACACTGCGTCTGCTTCCACCTGATGGATGGCAGACATACACGTCTCTGTCTCTGTCTCCGTCTCTGTCTGGCATACATGACATGCAGCTAGCTCTTTGGCTGGCTGTCTCTGTAGCTGGCTGGCTGTCTCTGTGGCTGGCTGCCTAGCTGGCTAGCTTATTATTAGTACCTACCTACCTACCTACCTACCTATCTATCTATCTATCTATCTATCTATCTATCTATCTATCTATCTATCTATCTAATCTATCCTATCTATCCTATCTATTCTATCTAATGTATCTAATCTATCTATCAAAGAACATGGAGGGTGAATTCTCCCAGCTGGAGCCGTAGGCAGGCAGCATCAGCAGGATACATCGGCCGGCCACCAGGAAATCAAATCCAAAGGAAACGGTTTAATAAACTGCACCTACCTTTCCACCTACCTGCTCGGTCGCTTGACCGGCTGCAACTGAGCTGCTTGTTGTGCTGGCAGCTGTGTATAGCAGCAAAGCCTTGATGACATCACGTCCCGCGATGACATCACCAGCACTGGCCCGGCAGCCAAGTTGTAAACAACTCTGCCAGTTGGTTGCCATGGCAACAGAGGCCAGCAAGTCTTGGACAAACAAACTTTTCGTAGCCACACTCGGGCTAATTTTTCGGGGTCGGTCCACCTGCGCACAACACACTCGAGGGATGTTTCTTGCAAAACAGTAGTTTCAGGTGCAGCCGGCTTGTTTCCTTCTTCATTCTTTTGCTCTGTTTTTTGCAAACTCATTAGGGGGTGCACTGAACCTGGAGGCACTGCAATACCAGGTCAATGCCTGGAGAGGACAGAGCAAGCTCTTTTTCCATCTCCCTGTTCTAAAAATCCATTTAATATATGGTCCCCAGATAGGGGACGTATCAGATATTAAACTGATAAGAACAGATTTTTTTTTTTTTTTTTTTTCAAAAACCATCAGATGGTTAAAAAAGATATAAACACAACGCTCATACCTTCCTCAATACTCCCCATCTCATCACATGGTCATATCCAATTTAATCTATCTATCTAATAAATCATAATACAAAACGAAAACAAACCACTCCATTCATAAGAGCAACCAAATACACGAAAAAAACAAACTTAAATTGCAAAGTCTCATACCTGCTTTCATACAAAATAGCCATTTGCAACTGTTTGTATCTGACTGGTTCCTGACTCCCGAATCCTCTAACCACGTTTACTGGTATCTTGTAAGTCTCAAAAACCTTGGTCCATATTTTTCCATAGCTCCCAATACTTTCTTCTGCAAATACTCAGAGGGAGATGTTTCCCTCTGACATTTCAATCTCCGTCCCAAATCTCTTTTGGATAGATCATAGTCCTGGCTTTTTTCTTCTTCGGAAAGAAATTTACTTCTGTCCTCTGATCCTTGGGCCTCTCTGAATCACAAGCCCTTCGCTTCCTCCTGCGGGCCGCAACCAGCGCCTCCAGCAGCTTCCTGCACATCCCTGCTCCCTATCCCGCCTTCTTTTAGCGGGACAGGACGCATACAAGTGATCTGTGATTCCACATGGGGACAGGTTTTTTCTGATCACACGATTCAGCTGAATGTCCTCTTTTGACATTTTGAACACCAGGGACTGAACAATTTCCTTTGTATGCCGTATGCTTTTCATTTCCTACAAAACAACTCCATCCCGAAAAAAACAGGTCTCCGTTGGGACAGAGACGATCTTAAACCGGCGGAGGGACTATACCTTCTCATTTCCAATACTTTAAATTTTGCAAAGAAATCTCCACTTCATAGTCCACAACCCGAATGGTAAGGACCTTCCTTTCGCTGGTTACTTCCTAACAATATTCTGCAAGAAAGCCGAGATCTCCTCTCCGTCACGTAAGGGCGATACATTCTATAGTTACCATTCTTTCTCGCCTCGGGAAATGAGAAAGTGAATCAATACAATTAAGTACTGCACTACTCCTTAAACTTTCCATCTTACCCAGAGGCTATGAAGTCTCCGGACTCAAACAAATCTATACACCTCGCACTTGGGAACTCCAAAAAGAGCCAGGATTTGGCTACGCTGTAGCCCCAGCAACTTGAAGAAAACTTCTTCAACAGAAAGACTAGGCCCAATTCCTTCTTCCTGGTCTCTCAACGTAAAACGAAGCCCATTCTTATTTTGCATAAGCTGGGACTCCTCGCTGTAGTTCATCTTCATTAGTTGCTTCCATCTTCAAAACCGGGGTCTTCTCCAAACATACCAAACCGGTGCACCTCCCCTGGAGCAGGTAGGTGTGATCGCTTCCCGTTGCCTGGGGACTAAAGCCGCCTGCCAATAGCAACCAAGGAGGTAATCCTCCAGGCGACAGGGGGTACCACAGGCACCTTCCGACAGATCTCCTGTAGATACTACACTTGATCTTAGCCAAAAGGCCGAGAAGCGATGGCCACAACGGTTTCCCGAAAACTCCCCTTCTCGGACACCACGTCCTTCTTGTTAAGGCGAAGCCAGACATACATACCCTATTATGCGCTCCACCCTCTCAGATGGCGGACCGGACGTGCTTTCACACTGCATCTCCTATTGCCTAGCACTGCCTCTGTCTTCCTTTTGCTCTCAAATCTGAATAGCTCCACCCCCCAATCACACTGCGTCTGCTTCCACCTGATGGATGGAGACATACACGTCTCTGTCTCTGTCTCCGTCTCTGTCTGGCATACATGACATGCAGCTAGCTCTTTGGCTGGCTGTCTCTGTAGCTGGCTGGCTGTCTCTGTGGCTGGCTGCCTAGCTGGCTAGCTTATTATTAGTACCTACCTACCTACCTACCTACCTATCTATCTATCTATCTATCTATCTATCTATCTATCTATCTATCTATCTATCTATCTATCTATCTATCTATCAAAGAACATGGAGGGTGAATTCTCCCAGCTGGAGCCGTAGGCAGGCAGCATCAGCAGGATACATCGGCCGGCCACCAGGAAATCAAATCCAAAGGAAACGGTTTAATAAACTGCACCTACCTTTCCACCTACCTGCTCGGTCGCTTGACCGGCTGCAACTGAGCTGCTTGTTGTGCTGGCAGCTGTGTATAGCAGCAAAGCCTTGATGACATCACGTCCCGCGATGACATCACCAGCACTGGCCCGGCAGCCAAGTTGTAAACAACTCTGCCAGTTGGTTGCCATGGCAACAGAGGCCAGCAAGTCTTGGACAAACAAACTTTTCGTAGCCACACTCGGCTAATTTTTCGGGGTCGGTCCACCTGCGCACAACACACTGGAGGGATGTTTCTTGCAAAACAGTAGTTTCAGGTGCAGCCGGCTTGTTTCCTTCTTCATTCTTTTGCTCTGTTTTTTGCAAACTCATTAGGGGGTGCACTGAACCTGGAGGCACTGCAATACCAGGTCAATGCCTGGAGAGGACAGAGCAAGCTCTTTTTCCATCTCCCTGTTCTAAAAATCCATTTAATATATGGTCCCCAGATAGGGGACGTATCAGATATTAAACTGATAAGAACAGATTTTACTTTTGATCTTAGCCATTCAAATGGTTTAAAATCGATAAACAGGAAAAACCAGGCTCACATCCTTTCATACTCCAACCATCTCATCTCTGGTCATTTCCACCATCAACAAACATATAAAGCTAATTTGTCAATATTAAATAAAACTTACCCATATCATATGCGTACACTATTTACTTCAAACGCCTCTGTCTCATGCCTCCCTGGAAAGCAAAAACGGTAATAACTGTAATCAAATACCGTTTTTGACTCCAGACTCCGTTTTCTTTCCACAATATCCTGACTTTATAGGTCTCGAGAATACCTACTCCCCTGCTTATCCCAATGCGTAGCACTTATTAATACTGGGATGGATAGCTACATTACAGAGTCTAATGATCCCACAATTCCGGTGAAATTAAACATGTAGTCCCTCCGTCTTTTTCCCTTTTTCTGTAAGACACCTCCCCATCCTCCTACTTAGCTCTGCCTCTCTGACATTACTTTGGGTGCTCGTTGAATGGCAATTCTCTTCTTCTCCTGTTGGGGGGACTTGCCTCCACTTGCAACCTCTGTCTCTCTCTTACTTTTCTTCCTTCGGGGAATCCACCATGCTTCAGTGCTTCCTGCTTATCTTCTTGCTTCCCTTACTACCTTCTTTTTAACCGGCCGGAGGACGCATATAGATGTTCCATGCTCCCCAAAGGTGGACAAGCCTTTTTCTGATCCAACGATTATACTAAGTGACATCTTTTTACACTTGAGCAAAAAGGAAACTGTACAATTTCATTAGTATGTCCCGTTACTGTCTGCATTTTCCTGCAAAAAGGACTCCATCCCAGAAAAAAAAACAGGCCACCATTGACAGATCCATCTAAAACCTCCTGGGGGGACACATAAATTCCAATCTTCCAACATCTTGAATCTTACCAAAAATTTCCATTTCATGGTCCATAATCCAAACTGATCTGACTTTTCCTTCGCCCGACATCCTCCCACAATATCTTCTCAAGGAAACACGGATATCTCCTCTTCTGATACGTATGACTATACATCCTGATAGTTGGCCAGTCTTTCCTCCTCGGAAAGAGGGAAAGCAATATCAATCTGCCAGAATATCATTATTTCTAACACATTCGCTTACCCAGGAGATTATTGGTGAATTCTCCTCAGAAAACTTAGCACCAAACATAGATCCCTCGTTCGGGAACTCAGCAGGCCAAGATTTGGCTACCGCTGCAGGCCCAAGAGTTTAAAAGAGAACTTCCTCCACCAAAAACGCAAGGCCCAAATTCTTTCTTTCTGCATCCTTCAGCGTAAACAACTCCGTTTCTTTGCTAGGCTGACTTCATCCGGCATCGTTCCATCTCATTAGTCACGTCCATTTTTTAATCACTCCAAAATAAACCACGGTCACCTCCCCTGCAAGATGAAGGAGGTGGGATTCGCTTCCCGTTGCGGGGCTAAAGCCGCCTGTCCTATAGCAGCAAGGAGGTAATCCTCAAGGCCGAACAGGGGTACCCCAGGACCTTCTGACCAAAGAACTGTTAGATACTACACTTGATCTTAGCCAAAAGGCCGAGAAGCGATGGCACAAACGGTTTCCCGAAAACTCCCCTTCTCGGACACCACGTCCTTCTTGTTAAGGCGAAGCCAGACATACATACCCTATTATGCGCTCCACCCTCTCGGATGGCGGACCGGACGTGCTTTCACACTGCATCTCCTATTGCCTAGCACTGCCTCTGTCTTCCTTTCTGCTCTCAAATCTGAATAGCTCCACCCCCCAATCACACTGCGTCTGCTTCCACCTGATGGATGGCAGACATACACGTCTCTGTCTCTGTCTCCGTCTCTGTCTGGCATACATGACATGCAGCTAGCTCTTTGGCTGGCTGTCTCTGTAGCTGGCTGGCTGTCTCTGTGGCTGGCTGCCTAGCTGGCTAGCTTATTATTAGTACCTACCTACCTACCTACCTACCTACCTATCTATCTATCTATCTATCTATCTATATCTATCTATCTATCTATCTATCTATCTTCTATCTATCCTATCTATTCTATCTAATGTATCTAATCTATCTATCAAAGAACATGGAGGGTGAATTCTCCCAGCTGGAGCCGTAGGCAGGCAGCATCAGCAGGATACATCGGCCGGCCACCAGGAAATCAAATCCAAAGGAAACGGTTTAATAAACTGCACCTACCTTTCCACCTACCTGCTCGGTCGCTTGACCGCTTGCAACTGAGCTGCTTGTTGTGCTGGCAGCTGTGTATAGCAGCAAAGCCTTGATGACATCACGTCCCGCGATGACATCACCAGCACTGGCCCCGGCAGCCAAGTTGTAAACAACTCTGCCAGTTGGTTGCCATGGCAACAGAGGCCAGCAAGTCTTGGACAAACAAACTTTTCGTAGCCACACTCGGGCTAATTTTTCGGGGTCGGTCCACCTGCGCACAACACACTCGAGGGATGTTTCTTGCAAAACAGTAGTTTCAGGTGCAGCCGGCTTGTTTTCCTTCTTCATTCTTTTGCTCTGTTTTTTGCAAACTCATTAGGGGGTGCACTGAACCTGGAGGCACTGCAATACCAGGTCAATGCCTGGAGAGGACAGAGCAAGCTCTTTTTCCATCTCCCTGTTCTAAAATCCATTTAATATATGGTCCCCAGATAGGGGACGTATCAGATATTAAACTGATAAGAACAGATACTACACTTGATCTTAGCCAAAAGGCCGAGAAGCGATGGCCACAACGGTTTCCGAAAACTCCCCTTCTCGGACACCACGGTCCTTCTTGTTAAGGCGAAGCCAGACATACATACCCTATTATGCGCTCCACCCTCTCAGATGGCGGACCGGACGTGCTTTCACACTGCATCTCCTATTGCCTAGCACTGCCTCTGTCTTCCTTTCTGCTCTCAAATCTGAATAGCTCCACCCCCCAATCACACTGCGTCTGCTTCCACCTGATGGATGGCAGACATACACGTCTCTGTCTCTGTCTCCGTCTCTGTCTGGCATACATGACATGCAGCTAGCTCTTTGGCTGGCTGTTCTCTGTAGCTGGCTGGCTGTCTCTGTGGCTGGCTGCCTAGCTGGCTAGCTTATTATTAGTACCTACCTACCTACCTACCTACCTATCTATCTATCTATCTATCTATCTATCTATCTATCTATCTATCTATCTAATCTATCCTATCTATCCTATCTATTCTATCTAATGTATCTAATCTATCTATCAAAGAACATGGAGGGTGAATTCTCCCAGCTGGAGCCGTAGGCAGGCAGCATCAGCAGGATACATCTGGCCGGCCACCAGGAAATCAAATCCAAAGGAAACGGTTTAATAAACTGCACCTACCTTTCCACCTACCTGCTCGGTCGCTTGACCGGCTGCAACTGAGCTGCTTGTTGTGCTGGCAGCTGTGTATAGCAGCAAAGCCTTGATGACATCACGTCCCGCGATGACATCACCAGCACTGGCCCGGCAGCCAAGTTGTAAACAACTCTGCCAGTTGGTTGCCATGGCAACAGAGGCCAGCAAGTCTTGGACAAACAAACTTTTCGTAGCCACACTCGGGCTAATTTTTCGGGGTCGGTCCACCTGCGCACAACACACTCGAGGGATGTTTCTTGCAAAACAGTAGTTTCAGGTGCAGCCGGCTTGTTTCCTTCTTCATTCTTTTGCTCTGTTTTTTGCAAACTCATTAGGGGGTGCACTGAACCTGGAGGCACTGCAATACCAGGTCAATGCCTGGAGAGGACAGAGCAAGCTCTTTTTCCATCTCCCTGTTCTAAAAATCCATTTAATATATGGTCCCCAGATAGGGGACGTATCAGATATTAAACTGATAAGAACAGATACTACACTTGATCTTAGCCAAAAGGCCGAGAAGCGATGGCCACAACGGTTTCCCGAAAACTCCCCTTCTCGGACACCACGTCCTTCTTGTTAAGGCGAAGCCAGACATACATACCCTATTATGCGCTCCACCCTCTCAGATGGCGGACCGGACGTGCTTTCACACTGCATCTCCTATTGCCTAGCACTGCCTCTGTCTTCCTTTCTGCTCTCAAATCTGAATAGCTCCACCCCCCAATCACACTGCGTCTGCTTCCACCTGATGGATGGCAGACATACACGTCTCTGTCTCTGTCTCCGTCTCTGTCTGGCATACATGACATGCAGCTAGCTCTTTGGCTGGCTGTCTCTGTAGCTGGCTGGCTGTCTCTGTGGCTGGCTGCCTAGCTGGCTAGCTTATTATTAGTACCTACCTACCTACCTACCTACCTATCATCTATCTATCTATCTATCTATCTATCTATCTATCTATCTAATCTATCCTATCTATCCTATCTATTCTATCTAATGTATCTAATCTATCTATCAAAGAACATGGAGGGTGAATTCTCCCAGCTGGAGCCGTAGGCAGGCAGCATCAGCAGGATACATCGGCCGGCCACCAGGAAATCAAATCCAAAGGAAACGGTTTAATAAACTGCACCTACCTTTCCACCTACCTGCTCGGTCGCTTGACCGGCTGCAACTGAGCTGCTTGTTGTGCTGGCAGCTGTGTATAGCAGCAAAGCCTTGATGACATCACGTCCCGCGATGACATCACCAGCACTGGCCCGGCAGCCAAGTTGTAAACAACTCTGCCAGTTGGTTGCCATGGCAACAGAGGCCAGCAAGTCTTGGACAAACAAACTTTTCGTAGCCACACTCGGGCTAATTTTTCGGGGTCGGTCCACCTGCGCACAACACACTCGAGGGATGTTTCTTGCAAAACAGTAGTTTCAGGTGCAGCCGGCTTGTTTCCTTCTTCATTCTTTTGCTCTGTTTTTTGCAAACTCATTAGGGGGTGCACTGAACCTGGAGGCACTGCAATACCAGGTCAATGCCTGGAGAGGACAGAGCAAGCTCTTTTTCCATCTCCCTGTTCTAAAAATCCATTTAATATATGGTCCCCAGATAGGGGACGTATCAGATATTAAACTGATAAGAACAGATACTACACTTGATCTTAGCCAAAAGGCCGAGAAGCGATGGCCACAACGGTTTCCCGAAAACTCCCCTTCTCGGACACCACGTCCTTCTTGTTAAGGCGAAGCCAGACATACATACCCTATTATGCGCTCCACCCTCTCAGATGGCGGACCGGACGTGCTTTCACACTGCATCTCCTATTGCCTAGCACTGCCTCTGTCTTCCTTTCTGCTCTCAAATCTGAATAGCTCCACCCCCCAATCACACTGCGTCTGCTTCCACCTGATGGATGGCAGACATACACGTCTCTGTCTCTGTCTCCGTCTCTGTCTGGCATACATGACATGCAGCTAGCTCTTTGGCTGGCTGTCTCTGTAGCTGGCTGGCTGTCTCTGTGGCTGGCTGCCTAGCTGGCTAGCTTATTATTAGTACCTACCTACCTACCTACCTACCTACCTATCTATCTATCTATCTATCTATCTATCTATCTATCTATCTATCTAATCTATCCTATCTATCCTATCTATTCTATCTAATGTATCTAATCTATCTATCAAAGAACATGGAGGGTGAATTCTCCCAGCTGGAGCCGTAGGCAGGCAGCATCAGCAGGATACATCGGCCGGCCACCAGGAAATCAAATCCAAAGGAAACGGTTTAATAAACTGCACCTACCTTTCCACCTACCTGCTCGGTCGCTTGACCGGCTGCAACTGAGCTGCTTGTTGTGCTGGCAGCTGTGTATAGCAGCAAAGCCTTGATGACATCACGTCCCGCGATGACATCACCAGCACTGGCCCGGCAGCCAAGTTGTAAACAACTCTGCCAGTTGGTTGCCATGGCAACAGAGGCCAGCAAGTCTTGGACAAACAAACTTTTCGTAGCCACACTCGGGCTAATTTTTCGGGGTCGGTCCACCTGCGCACAACACACTCGAGGGATGTTTCTTGCAAAACAGTAGTTTCAGGTGCAGCCGGCTTGTTTCCTTCTTCATTCTTTTGCTCTGTTTTTTGCAAACTCATTAGGGGGTGCACTGAACCTGGAGGCACTGCAATACCAGGTCAATGCCTGGAGAGGACAGAGCAAGCTCTTTTTCCATCTCCCTGTTCTAAAAATCCATTTAATATATGGTCCCCAGATAGGGGACGTATCAGATATTAAACTGATAAGAACAGATACTACACTTGATCTTAGCCAAAAGGCCGAGAAGCGATGGCCACAACGGTTTCCCGAAAACTCCCCTTCTCGGACACCACGTCCTTCTTGTTAAGGCGAAGCCAGACATACATACCCTATTATGCGCTCCACCCTCTCAGATGGCGGACCGGACGTGCTTTCACACTGCATCTCCTATTGCCTAGCACTGCCTCTGTCTTCCTTTCTGCTCTCAAATCTGAATAGCTCCACCCCCCAATCACACTGCGTCTGCTTCCACCTGATGGATGGCAGACATACACGTCTCTGTCTCTGTCTCCGTCTCTGTCTGGCATACATGACATGCAGCTAGCTCTTTGGCTGGCTGTCTCTGTAGCTGGCTGGCTGTCTCTGTGGCTGGCTGCCTAGCTGGCTAGCTTATTATTAGTACCTACCTACCTACCTACCTACCTACTCTATCTATCTATCTATCTATCTATCTATCTATCTATCTATCTATCTAATCTATCCTATCTATCCTATCTATTCTATCTAATGTATCTAATCTATCTATCAAAGAACATGGAGGGTGAATTCTCCCAGCTGGAGCCGTAGGCAGGCAGCATCAGCAGGATACATCGGCCGGCCACCAGGAAATCAAATCCAAAGGAAACGGTTTAATAAACTGCACCTACCTTTCCACCTACCTGCTCGGTCGCTTGACCGGCTGCAACTGAGCTGCTTGTTGTGCTGGCAGCTGTGTATAGCAGCAAAGCCTTGATGACATCACGTCCCGCGATGACATCACCAGCACTGGCCCGGCAGCCAAGTTGTAAACAACTCTGCCAGTTGGTTGCCATGGCAACAGAGGCCAGCAAGTCTTGGACAAACAAACTTTTCGTAGCCACACTCGGGCTAATTTTTCGGGGTCGGTCCACCTGCGCACAACACACTCGAGGGATGTTTCTTGCAAAACAGTAGTTTCAGGTGCAGCCGGCTTGTTTCCTTCTTCATTCTTTTGCTCTGTTTTTTGCAAACTCATTAGGGGGTGCACTGAACCTGGAGGCACTGCAATACCAGGTCAATGCCTGGAGAGGACAGAGCAAGCTCTTTTTCCATCTCCCTGTTCTAAAAATCCATTTAATATATGGTCCCCAGATAGGGGACGTATCAGATATTAAACTGATAAGAACAGATACTACACTTGATCTTAGCCAAAAGCCGAGAAGCGCTGGCCACAACGGTTTCCCTGAAAACTCCCCTTCTCGGACACCACGTCCTTCTTGTTAAGGCGAAGCCAGACATACATACCCTATTATGCGCTCCACCCTCTCAGATGGCGGACCGGGACGTGCTTTCACACTGCATCTCCTATTGCCTAGCACTGCCTCTGTCTTCCTTTCTGCTCTCAAATCTGAATAGCTCCACCCCCAATCACACTGCGTCTGCTTCCACCTGATGGATGGCAGACATACACGTCTCTGTCTCTGTCTCCGTCTCTGTCTGGCATACATGACATGCAGCTAGCTCTTTGGCTGGCTGTCTCTGTAGCTGGCTGGCTGTCTCTGTGGCTGGCTGCCTAGCTGGCTAGCTTATTATTAGTACCTACCTACCTACCTACCTACCTACTATCTATCTATCTATCTATCTATCTATCTATCTATCTATCTATCTAATCTATCCTATCTATCCTATCTATTCTATCTAATGTATCTAATCTATCTATCAAAGAACATGGAGGGTGAATTCTCCCAGCTGGAGCCGTAGGCAGGCAGCATCAGCAGGATACATCGGCCGGCCACCAGGAAATCAAATCCAAAGGAAACGGTTTAATAAACTGCACCTACCTTTCCACCTACCTGCTCGGTCGCTTGACCGGCTGCAACTGAGCTGCTTGTTGTGCTGGCAGCTGTGTATAGCAGCAAAGCCTTGATGACATCACGTCCCGCGATGACATCACCAGCACTGGCCCGGCAGCCAAGTTGTAAACAACTCTGCCAGTTGGTTGCCATGGCAACAGAGGCCAGCAAGTCTTGGACAAACAAACTTTTCGTAGCCACACTCGGGCTAATTTTTCGGGGTCGGTCCACCTGCGCACAACACACTCGAGGATGTTTCTTGCAAAACAGTAGTTTCAGGTGCAGCCGGCTTGTTTCCTTCTTCATTCTTTTGCTCTGTTTTTTGCAAACTCATTAGGGGGTGCACTGAACCTGGAGGCACTGCAATACCAGGTCAATGCTGGAGAGGACAGAGCAAGCTCTTTTTCCATCTCCCTGTTCTAAAAATCCATTTAATATATGGTCCCCAGATAGGGGACGTATCAGATATTAAACTGATAAGAACAGATACTACACTTGATCTTAGCCAAAAGGCCGAGAAGCGATGGCCACAACGGTTTCCCGAAAACTCCCCTTCTCGGACACCACGTCCTTCTTGTTAAGGCGAAGCCAGACATACATACCCTATTATGCGCTCCACCCTCTCAGATGGCGGACCGGACGTGCTTTTCACACTGCATCTCCTATTGCCTAGCACTGCCTCTGTCTTCCTTTCTGCTCTCAAATCTGAATAGCTCCACCCCCCAATCACACTGCGTCTGCTTCCACCTGATGGATGGCAGACATACACGTCTCTGTCTCTGTCTCCGTCTCTGTCTGGCATACATGACATGCAGCTAGCTCTTTGGCTGGCTGTCTCTGTAGCTGGCTGGCTGTCTCTGTGGCTGGCTGCCTAGCTGGCTAGCTTATTATTAGTACCTACCCTACCTACCTACTAATACCTATCTATCTATCTATCTATCTATCTATCTATCTATCTATCTATTAATCTATCCTATCTATCCTATCTATTCTATCTAATGTATCTAATCTATCTATCAAAGAACATGGAGGGTGAATTCTCCCAGCTGGAGCCGTAGGCAGGCAGCATCAGCAGGATACATCGGCCGGCCACCAGGAAATCCAAATCCAAAGGAAACGGTTTAATAAACTGCACCTACCTTTCCACCTACCTGCTCGGTCGCTTGACCGGCTGCAACTGAGCTGCTTGTTGTGCTGGCAGCTGTGTATAGCAGCAAAGCCTTGATGACATCACGTCCCGCGATGACATCCCCAGCACTGGCCCGGCAGCCAAGTTGTAAACAACTCTGCCAGTTGGTTGCCATGGCAACAGAGGGCCAGCAAGTCTTGGACAAACAAACTTTTCGTAGCCACACTCGGGCTAATTTTTCGGGGTCGGTCCACCTGCGCACAACACACTCGAGGGATGTTTCTTGCAAAACAGTAGTTTCAGGTGCAGCCGCTTGTTTCCTTCTTCATTCTTTTGCTCTGTTTTTTGCAAACTCATTAGGGGGTGCACTGAACCTGGAGGCACTGCAATACCAGGTCAATGCCTGGAGAGGACAGAGCAAGCTCTTTTCCATCTCCCTGTTCTAAAAATCCATTTAATATATGGTCCCCAGATAGGGGACGTATCAGATATTAAACTGATAAGAACAGATACTACACTTGATCTTAGCCAAAAGGCCGAGAAGCGATGGCCACACGGTTTTCCCGAAAACTCCCCTTCTCGGACACCACGTCCTTCTTGTTAAGGCGAAGCCAGACATACATACCCTATTATGCGCTCCACCCTCTCAGATGGCGGACCGGACGTGCTTTCACACTGCATCTCCTATTGCCTAGCACTGCCTCTGTCTTCCTTTCTGCTCTCAAATCTGAATAGCTCCACCCCCCAATCACACTGCGTCTGCTTCCACCTGATGGATGGCAGACATACACGTCTCTGTCTCTGTCTCCGTCTCTGTCTGGCATACATGACATGCAGCTAGCTCTTGGCTGGCTGTCTCTGTAGCTGGCTGGCTGTCTCTGTGGCTGGCTGCCTAGCTGGCTAGCTTATTATTAGTACCTACCTCCTACCTACCTACCTACCTATCTATCTATCTATCTATCTATCTATCATCTAATCTATCCTATCTATCCTATCTATTCTATCTAATGTATCTAATCTATCTATCAAAGAACATGGAGGGTGAATTCTCCCAGCTGGAGCCGTAGGCAGGCAGCATCAGCAGGATACATCGGCCGGCCACCAGGAAATCAAATCCAAAGGAAACGGTTTAATAAACTGCACCTACCTTTCCACCTACCTGCTCGGTCGCTTGACCGGCTGCAACTGAGCTGCTTGTTGTGCTGGCAGCTGTGTATAGCAGCAAAGCCTTGATGACATCACGTCCCGCGATGACATCACCAGCACTGGCCCGGCAGCCAAGTTGTAAACAACTCTGCCAGTTGGTTGCCATGGCAACAGAGGCCAGCAAGTCTTGGACAAACAAACTTTTCGGTAGCCACACTCGGCTAATTTTTCGGGGTCGGTCCACCTGCGCACAAACACACTCGAGGGATGTTTCTTGCAAAACAGTAGTTTCAGGTGCAGCCGGCTTGTTTCCTTCTTCATTCTTTTGCTCTGTTTTTTTGCAAACTCATTAGGGGGTGCACTGAACCTGGAGGCACTGCAATACCAGGTCAATGCCTGGAGAGGACAGAGCAAGCTCTTTTTCCATCTCCCTGTTCTAAAAATCCATTTAATATATGGTCCCCAGATAGGGGACGTATCAGATATTAAACTGATAAGAACAGATACTACACTTGATCTTAGCCAAAAGGCCGAGAAGCGATGGCCACAACGGTTTCCCGAAAACTCCCCCTTCTCGGGACCACCACGTCCTTCTTGTTAAGGCGAAGCCAGACATACATACCCTATTATGCGCTCCACCCTCTCAGATGGCGGACCGGACGTGCTTTCACACTGCATCTCCTATTGCCTAGCACTGCCTCTGTCTTCCTTTCTGCTCTCAAATCTGAATAGCTCCACCCCCCAATCACACTGCGTCTGCTTCCACCTGATGGATGGCAGACATACACGTCTCTGTCTCTGTCTCCGTCTCTGTCTGGCATACATGACATGCAGCTAGCTCTTTGGCTGGCTGTCTCTGTAGCTGGCTGGCTGTCTCTGTGGCTGGCTGCCTAGCTGGCTAGCTTATTATTAGTACCTACCTACCTACCTACCTACCTATCTATCTATCTATCTATCTATCTATCTATCTATCTATCTATCTATCTAATCTATCCTATCTATCCTATCTATTCTATCTAATGTATCTAATCTATCTATCAAAGAACATGGAGGGTGAATTCTCCCAGCTGGAGCCGTAGGCAGGCAGCATCAGCAGGATACATCGGCCGGCCACCAGGAAATCAAATCCAAAGGAAACGGTTTAATAAACTGCACCTACCTTTCCACCTACCTGCTCGGTCGCTTGACCGGCTGCAACTGAGCTGCTTGTTGTGCTGGCAGCTGTGTATAGCAGCAAAGCCTTGATGACATCACGTCCCGCGATGACATCACCAGCACTGGCCCGGCAGCCAAGTTGTAAACAACTCTGCCAGTTGGTTGCCATGGCAACAGAGGCCAGCAAGTCTTGGACAAACAAACTTTTCGTAGCCACACTCGGGCTAATTTTTCGGGGTCGGTCCACCTGCGCACAACACACTCGAGGGATGTTTCTTGCAAAACAGTAGTTTCAGGTGCAGCCGGCTTGTTTCCTTCTTCATTCTTTTGCTCTGTTTTTTGCAAACTCATTAGGGGGTGCACTGAACCTGGAGGCACTGCAATACCAGGTCAATGCCTGGAGAGGACAGAGCAAGCTCTTTTTCCATCTCCCTGTTCTAAAAATCCATTTAATATATGGTCCCCAGATAGGGGACGTATCAGATATTAAACTGATAAGAACAGATACTACACTTGATCTTAGCCAAAAGGCCGAGAAGCGATGGCCACAACGGTTCCCGAAAACTCCCCTTCTCGGACACCACGTCCTTCTTGTTAAGGCGAAGCCAGACATACATACCCTATTATGCGCTCCACCCTCTCAGATGGCGGACCGGACGTGCTTTCACACTGCATCTCCTATTGCCTAGCACTGCCTCTGTCTTCCTTTCTGCTCTCAAATCTGAATAGCTCCACCCCCCAATCACACTGCGTCTGCTTCCACCTGATGGATGGCAGACATACACGTCTCTGTCTCTGTCTCCGTCTCTGTCTGGCATACATGACATGCAGCTAGCTCTTTGGCTGGCTGTCTCTGTAGCTGGCTGGCTGTCTCTGTGGCTGGCTGCCTAGCTGGCTAGCTTATTATTAGTACCTACCTACCTACCTACCTACCTATCTATCTATCTATCTATCTATCTATCTATCTATCTATCTATCTATCTAATCTATCCTATCTATCCTATCTATTCTATCTAATGTATCTAATCTATCTATCAAAGAACATGGAGGGTGAATTCTCCCAGCTGGAGCCGTAGGCAGGCAGCATCAGCAGGATACATCGGCCGGCCACCAGGAAATCAAATCCAAAGGAAACGGTTTAATAAACTGCACCTACCTTTCCACCTACCTGCTCGGTCGCTTGACCGGCTGCAACTGAGCTGCTTGTTGTGCTGGCAGCTGTGTATAGCAGCAAAGCCTTGATGACATCACGTCCCGCGATGACATCACCAGCACTGGCCCGGCAGCCAAGTTGTAAACAACTCTGCCAGTTGGTTGCCATGGCAACAGAGGCCAGCAAGTCTTGGACAAACAAACTTTTCGTAGCCACACTCGGGCTAATTTTTCGGGGTCGGTCCACCTGCGCACAACACACTCGAGGGATGTTTCTTGCAAAACAGTAGTTTCAGGTGCAGCCGGCTTGTTTCCTTCTTCATTCTTTTGCTCTGTTTTTTGCAAACTCATTAGGGGGTGCACTGAACCTGGAGGCACTGCAATACCAGGTCAATGCCTGGAGAGGACAGAGCAAGCTCTTTTTCCATCTCCCTGTTCTAAAAATCCATTTAATATATGGTCCCCAGATAGGGGACGTATCAGATATTAAACTGATAAGAACAGATACTACACTTGATCTTAGCCAAAAGGCCGAGAAGCGATGGCCACAACGGTTTCCCGAAAACTCCCCTTCTCGGACACCACGTCCTTCTTGTTAAGGCGAAGCCAGACATACATACCCTATTATGCGCTCCACCCTCTCAGATGGCGGACCGGACGTGCTTTCACACTGCATCTCCTATTGCCTAGCACTGCCTCTGTCTTCCTTTCTGCTCTCAAATCTGAATAGCTCCACCCCCCAATCACACTGCGTCTGCTTCCACCTGATGGATGGCAGACATACACGTCTCTGTCTCTGTCTCCGTCTCTGTCTGGCATACATGACATGCAGCTAGCTCTTTGGCTGGCTGTCTCTGTAGCTGGCTGGCTGTCTCTGTGGCTGGCTGCCTAGCTGGCTAGCTTATTATTAGTACCTACCTACCTACCTACCTACTCTATCTATCTATCTATCTATCTATCTATCTATCTATCTATCTAATCTATCCTATCTATCCTATCTATTCTATCTAATGTATCTAATCTATCTATCAAAGAACATGGAGGGTGAATTCTCCCAGCTGGAGCCGTAGGCAGGCAGCATCAGCAGGATACATCGGCCGGCCACCAGGAAATCAAATCCAAAGGAAACGGTTTAATAAACTGCACCTACCTTTCCACCTACCTGCTCGGTCGCTTGACCGGCTGCAACTGAGCTGCTTGTTGTGCTGGCAGCTGTGTATAGCAGCAAAGCCTTGATGACATCACGTCCCGCGATGACATCACCAGCACTGGCCCGGCAGCCAAGTTGTAAACAACTCTGCCAGTTGGTTGCCATGGCAACAGAGGCCAGCAAGTCTTGGACAAACAAACTTTTCGTAGCCACACTCGGGCTAATTTTTCGGGGTCGGTCCACCTGCGCACAACACACTCGAGGGATGTTTCTTGCAAAACAGTAGTTTCAGGTGCAGCCGGCTTGTTTCCTTCTTCATTCTTTTGCTCTGTTTTTTGCAAACTCATTAGGGGGTGCACTGAACCTGGAGGCACTGCAATACCAGGTCAATGCCTGGAGAGGACAGAGCAAGCTCTTTTTCCATCTCCCTGTTCTAAAAATCCATTTAATATATGGTCCCCAGATAGGGGACGTATCAGATATTAAACTGATAAGAACAGATACTACACTTGATCTTAGCCAAAAGGCCGAGAAGCGATGGCCACAACGGTTTCCCGAAAACTCCCCTTCTCGGACACCACGTCCTTCTTGTTAAGGCGAAGCCAGACATACATACCCTATTATGCGCTCCACCCTCTCAGATGGCGGACCGGACGTGCTTTCACACTGCATCTCCTATTGCCTAGCACTGCCTCTGTCTTCCTTTCTGCTCTCAAATCTGAATAGCTCCACCCCCCAATCACACTGCGTCTGCTTCCACCTGATGGATGGCAGACATACACGTCTCTGTCTCTGTCTCCGTCTCTGTCTGGCATACATGACATGCAGCTAGCTCTTTGGCTGGCTGTCTCTGTAGCTGGCTGGCTGTCTCTGTGGCTGGCTGCCTAGCTGGCTAGCTTATTATTAGTACCTACCTACCTACCTACCTATCTATCTATCTATCTATCTATCTATCTATCTATCTATCTAATCTATCCTATCTATCCTATCTATTCTATCTAATGTATCTAATCTATCTATCAAAGAACATGGAGGGTGAATTCTCCCAGCTGGAGCCGTAGGCAGGCAGCATCAGCAGGATACATCGGCCGGCCACCAGGAAATCAAATCCAAAGGAAACGGTTTAATAAACTGCACCTACCTTTCCACCTACCTGCTCGGTCGCTTGACCGGCTGCAACTGAGCTGCTTGTTGTGCTGGCAGCTGTGTATAGCAGCAAAGCCTTGATGACATCACGTCCCGCGATGACATCACCAGCACTGGCCCGGCAGCCAAGTTGTAAACAACTCTGCCAGTTGGTTGCCATGGCAACAGAGGCCAGCAAGTCTTGGACAAACAAACTTTTCGTAGCCACACTCGGGCTAATTTTTCGGGGTCGGTCCACCTGCGCACAACACACTCGAGGGATGTTTCTTGCAAAACAGTAGTTTCAGGTGCAGCCGGCTTGTTTCCTTCTTCATTCTTTTGCTCTGTTTTTTGCAAACTCATTAGGGGGTGCACTGAACCTGGAGGCACTGCAATACCAGGTCAATGCCTGGAGAGGACAGAGCAAGCTCTTTTTCCATCTCCCTGTTCTAAAAATCCATTTAATATATGGTCCCCAGATAGGGGACGTATCAGATATTAAACTGATAAGAACAGATACTACACTTGATCTTAGCCAAAAGGCCGAGAAGCGATGGCCACAACGGTTTCCCGAAAACTCCCCTTCTCGGACACCACGTCCTTCTTGTTAAGGCGAAGCCAGACATACATACCCTATTATGCGCTCCACCCTCTCAGATGGCGGACCGGACGTGCTTTCACACTGCATCTCCTATTGCCTAGCACTGCCTCTGTCTTCCTTTCTGCTCTCAAATCTGAATAGCTCCACCCCCCAATCACACTGCGTCTGCTTCCACCTGATGGATGGCAGACATACACGTCTCTGTCTCTGTCTCCGTCTCTGTCTGGCATACATGACATGCAGCTAGCTCTTTGGCTGGCTGTCTCTGTAGCTGGCTGGCTGTCTCTGTGGCTGGCTGCCTAGCTGGCTAGCTTATTATTAGTACCTACCTACCTACCTACCTATCTATCTATCTATCTAATCTATCCTATCTATCCTATCTATTCTATCTAATGTATCTAATCTATCTATCAAAGAACATGGAGGGTGAATTCTCCCAGCTGGAGCCGTAGGCAGGCAGCATCAGCAGGATACATCGGCCGGCCACCAGGAAATCAAATCCAAAGGAAACGGTTTAATAACTGCACCTACCTTTCCACCTACCTGCTCGGTCGCTTGACCGGCTGCAACTGAGCTGCTTGTTGTGCTGGCAGCTGTGTATAGCAGCAAAGCCTTGATGACATCACGTCCCGCGATGACATCACCAGCACTGGCCCGGCAGCCAAGTTGTAAACAACTCTGCCAGTTGGTTGCCATGGCAACAGAGGCCAGCAAGTCTTGGACAAACAAACTTTTCGTAGCCACACTCGGGCTAATTTTTCGGGGTCGGTCCACCTGCGCACAACACACTCGAGGGATGTTTCTTGCAAAACAGTAGTTTCAGGTGCAGCCGGCTTGTTTCCTTCTTCATTCTTTTGCTCTGTTTTTTGCAAACTCATTAGGGGGTGCACTGAACCTGGAGGCACTGCAATACCAGGTCAATGCCTGGAGAGGACAGAGCAAGCTCTTTTTCCATCTCCCTGTTCTAAAAATCCATTTAATATATGGTCCCCAGATAGGGGACGTATCAGATATTAAACTGATAAGAACAGATACTACACTTGATCTTAGCCAAAAGGCCGAGAAGCGATGGCCACAACGGTTTCCCGAAAACTCCCCTTCTCGGACACCACGTCCTTCTTGTTAAGGCGAAGCCAGACATACATACCCTATTATGCGCTCCACCCTCTCAGATGGCGGACCGGACGTGCTTTCACACTGCATCTCCTATTGCCTAGCACTGCCTCTGTCTTCCTTTCTGCTCTCAAATCTGAATAGCTCCACCCCCCAATCACACTGCGTCTGCTTCCACCTGATGGATGGCAGACATACACGTCTCTGTCTCTGTCTCCGTCTCTGTCTGGCATACATGACATGCAGCTAGCTCTTTGGCTGGCTGTCTCTGTAGCTGGCTGGCTGTCTCTGTGGCTGGCTGCCTAGCTGGCTAGCTTATTATTAGTACCTACCTACCTACCTACCTATCTATCTATCTATCTATCTATCTATCTATCTATATCTATCTAATCTATCATATCTATCATATATATTCTATCTAATGTATCTAATCTATCTATCAAAGAACATGGAGGGTGAATTCTCCCAGCTGGAGCCGTAGGCAGGCAGCATCAGCAGGATACATCGGCCGGCCACCAGGAAATCAAATCCAAAGGAAACGGTTTAATAAACTGCACCTACCTTTCCACCTACCTGCTCGGTCGCTTGACCGGCTGCAACTGAGCTGCTTGTTGTGCTGGCAGCTGTGTATAGCAGCAAAGCCTTGATGACATCACGTCCCGCGATGACATCACCAGCACTGGCCCGGCAGCCAAGTTGTAAACAAACTCTGCCAGTTGGTTGCCATGGCAACAGAGGCCAGCAAGTCTTGGACAAACAAACTTTTCGTAGCCACACTCGGGCTAATTTTTCGGGGTCGGTCCACCTGCGCACAACACACTCGAGGGATGTTTCTTGCAAAACAGTAGTTTCAGGTGCAGCCGGCTTGTTTCCTTCTTCATTCTTTTGCTCTGTTTTTTGCAAACTCATTAGGGGGTGCACTGAACCTGGAGGCACTGCAATACCAGGTCAATGCCTGGAGAGGACAGAGCAAGCTCTTTTTCCATCTCCCTGTTCTAAAAATCCATTTAATATATGGTCCCCAGATAGGGGACGTATCAGATATTAAACTGATAAGAACAGATACTACACTTGATCTTAGCCAAAAGGCCGAGAAGCGATGGCCACAACGGTTTCCCGAAAACTCCCCTTCTCGGACACCACGTCCTTCTTGTTAAGGCGAAGCCAGACATACATACCCTATTATGCGCTCCACCCTCTCAGATGGCGGACCGGACGTGCTTTCACACTGCATCTCCTATTGCCTAGCACTGCCTCTGTCTTCCTTTCTGCTCTCAAATCTGAATAGCTCCACCCCCCAATCACACTGCGTCTGCTTCCACCTGATGGATGGCAGACATACACGTCTCTGTCTCTGTCTCCGTCTCTGTCTGGCATACATGACATGCAGCTAGCTCTTTGGCTGGCTGTCTCTGTAGCTGGCTGGCTGTCTCTGTGGCTGGCTGCCTAGCTGGCTAGCTTATTATTAGTACCTACCTACCTACCTACCTATCTATCTATCTATCTATCTAATCTATCCTATCTATCCTATCTATTCTATCTAATGTATCTAATCTATCTATCAAAGAACATGGAGGGTGAATTCTCCCAGCTGGAGCCGTAGGCAGGCAGCATCAGCAGGATACATCGGCCGGCCACCAGGAAATCAAATCCAAAGGAAACGGTTTAATAAACTGCACCTACCTTTCCACCTACCTGCTCGGTCGCTTGACCGGCTGCAACTGAGCTGCTTGTTGTGCTGGCAGCTGTGTATAGCAGCAAAGCCTTGATGACATCACGTCCCGCGATGACATCACCAGCACTGGCCCGGCAGCCAAGTTGTAAACAACTCTGCCAGTTGGTTGCCATGGCAACAGAGGCCAGCAAGTCTTGGACAAACAAACTTTTCGTAGCCACACTCGGGCTAATTTTTCGGGGTCGGTCCACCTGCGCACAACACACTCGAGGGATGTTTCTTGCAAAACAGTAGTTTCAGGTGCAGCCGGCTTGTTTCCTTCTTCATTCTTTTGCTCTGTTTTTTGCAAACTCATTAGGGGGTGCACTGAACCTGGAGGCACTGCAATACCAGGTCAATGCCTGGAGAGGACAGAGCAAGCTCTTTTTCCATCTCCCTGTTCTAAAAATCCATTTAATATATGGTCCCCAGATAGGGGACGTATCAGATATTAAACTGATAAGAACAGATACTACACTTGATCTTAGCCAAAAGGCCGAGAAGCGATGGCCACAACGGTTTCCCGAAAACTCCCCTTCTCGGACACCACGTCCTTCTTGTTAAGGCGAAGCCAGACATACATACCCTATTATGCGCTCCACCCTCTCAGATGGCGGACCGGACGTGCTTTCACACTGCATCTCCTATTGCCTAGCACTGCCTCTGTCTTCCTTTCTGCTCTCAAATCTGAATAGCTCCACCCCCCAATCACACTGCGTCTGCTTCCACCTGATGGATGGCAGACATACACGTCTCTGTCTCTGTCTCCGTCTCTGTCTGGCATACATGACATGCAGCTAGCTCTTTGGCTGGCTGTCTCTGTAGCTGGCTGGCTGTCTCTGTGGCTGGCTGCCTAGCTGGCTAGCTTATTATTAGTACCTACCTACCTACCTACCTACCTATCTATCTATCTATCTATCTATCTATCTATCTATCTATCTATCTATCTAATCTATCCTATCTATCCTATCTATTCTATCTAATGTATCTAATCTATCTATCAAAGAACATGGAGGGTGAATTCTCCCAGCTGGAGCCGTAGGCAGGCAGCATCAGCAGGATACATCGGCCGGCCACCAGGAAATCAAATCCAAAGGAAACGGTTTAATAAACTGCACCTACCTTTCCACCTACCTGCTCGGTCGCTTGACCGGCTGCAACTGAGCTGCTTGTTGTGCTGGCAGCTGTGTATAGCAGCAAAGCCTTGATGACATCACGTCCCGCGATGACATCACCAGCACTGGCCCGGCAGCCAAGTTGTAAACAACTCTGCCAGTTGGTTGCCATGGCAACAGAGGCCAGCAAGTCTTGGACAAACAAACTTTTCGTAGCCACACTCGGGCTAATTTTTCGGGGTCGGTCCACCTGCGCACAACACACTCGAGGGATGTTTCTTGCAAAACAGTAGTTTCAGGTGCAGCCGGCTTGTTTCCTTCTTCATTCTTTTGCTCTGTTTTTTGCAAACTCATTAGGGGGTGCACTGAACCTGGAGGCACTGCAATACCAGGTCAATGCCTGGAGAGGACAGAGCAAGCTCTTTTTTCCATCTCCCTGTTCTAAAAATCCATTTAATATATGGTCCCCAGATAGGGGACGTATCAGATATTAAACTGA
>NW_027209393.1:0-24771 GCF_027789765.1 Dendropsophus ebraccatus | reverse complement strand
ATATATATATAGATATATATATCTATATATACACCTCTACACAGACACACATAGATGCAAACACACACATGCAGATCCATACATACCATATACACAGACACATCGCATAGATACAGACACACACACATGCAGATCCCATATACCTATATACACAGACACATAGCATAGATACAGACACACCATGCAGATCCCATATCTACCTATAACCAGACACTAGCATAGATACAGATACACACATGCATAGCCCATATATACCTATATACACAGACACATAGCATAGATACAGACACACACATGCAGATCCCATATATATATATAGATACCTATATACACAGACACATAGCATAGATACGACACACCACATGCAGATCCCATATATACCTATATACACAGACACATAGCATAGATACGACACCACATGCAGATCCCATATATACCTAATACACAGACACATCGCATAGATACAGACACACACATGCAGATCCCATATATACCTCTACACAGACCCACAGCATAGATACAGACACACACATCAGATCCATATTACCTATATACACAGACACATAGCATAGATACAGAACACCACATGCAGATCCTATATACTATTACACAGACACACAGCATAGATACAGACACCACATGCAGATCCCATATATATATACCTATATACACAAAACACAGCATAGATGCAGACACACACATTCAGATCCCATATATACCTATATACACAGACACATAGCATAGATACAGATACACACGTGCAGATACCATATATAATATCCTATATAACACAGACGCAACATAGCATAGATTCAGCCACACATGCAGATTCCATATAATATACCTATATACACAGACACATAGCATAGATACAGACACACACATGCAGATTCCATATATACCTCTACAGACACACACATGCAGATCCCATATATACCTATATACACAGACACATAGCAATAGATACAGATACACCATGCAGATCCCATATATATATATATATATATATATATACACATACACAGACACATAGCATAGATGCAGACACACACATGCAGATCCCATACATACCTATATACACAGACACATAGCATAGATACAGACACACACATGCAGATCCCATACATACCTATATACACAGACACATAGCATAGATACAGACACACACATGCAGATCCCATATATACCTATATACACAGACGCATAGCATAGATACAGACACACACATGCAGATCCCATATATACCTATATACACAGACGCATAGCATAGATGCAGATACACACATGCAGATCCCATATATACCTATATACACAGACGCATAGCATAGATGCAGACACACACATGCAGATCCCATATATACCTATATACACAGACACATAGCATAGATGCAGACACACACATGCAGATCCCATATATATATACCTATATACACAACACACACAGCATAGATACAGACACACACATGCAGATCCCATATATACCTATATACACAGACACATAGCATAGATACAGATACACACATGCAGATTGCACAGATATATGATCAGAGGCTCAAACACACACACACACTTACTTTTATCCTTGAGGCCCCCAGTGATACAGTGCTCAGATACACACTCACACACACACACACACACACAACTTAGACTGCAGAGCTGTATACTGGAGGAACAGACGTCACAGCTGGGAGGGAGGAGAGAGAGAGAGGGGCCCGCTGCATCTTCCTGTCTCCTGGGAGAGCACACCGGCCGGAAGTCACCAGCTCCACACGAGCCTGGAAGCTGCTGAGGAGCAGCCCGGTCCACAGACAGTGCAGGGGGGAGGAGGGCCTAATGATTTTAGTTAAGTAGAAGGGGCCCCTTGCATCTGTGGAGCTCTCCCCTCTCCCTGCACTGTCTGTATAAACAGGCTTCTCATAAAAGTAAAGTGTGTGGGAGACCCGGCCCCCCAATAGCCGGACCCCATACACCTGTACTGCCAGTAATGCCCTGTTGGCGGCCCTGGGAAAGGATAGTGACAGGAGAAGGGTTGGTAGGTAGGATAGTGACATGGGAGAAGGTTTGCTAGGTAAGTATAGTGATATAGGAGAAGGGTTGGTAAGTAAGGATAGTGACATAGGAGAAGGGGTGGTAGGTAAGGATAGTGACATGGGAGAAGGTTTGGTAGGTAAGGATAGTGACATAGGAGAAGGGTTGGTAGGTAAGGATAGTGATATAGGGGAAGGGTTGGTAGGTAAGGATAGTAACATAGGAGGTTTGGTAGGTAAGGATAGTGATATAGGAGAAGGGTTGGTAGGTAGGGATAGTGACATAGAGGGTTGGTGGGTAGGATAGTGACAAAGAAGGTTTAGTAGTAAGAATAGTGACATAGGAGAAGGGTTGGTAGGTAAGGATAGTGACATAGGAGAAGGGTGGTAGGTAAGGATAGTGATATAGGAGAAGGGTTGGTAGGTAAGGATAGTGACATAGGAGAAGGGTTGGTAGGTAAGGATAGTGACATAGGAGAAGGGTTGGTAGGTAAGGATAGTGACAGGAGAAGGGTTGGTGGGTAAGGATAGTGACAGGAGAAGGGTTGGTGGTAAGGATAGTGACAGGAGAAGGTTTGGTGGGTAGGATCAGGGCTGTGGAGTCAGAACTAGTTTTGGTTGGAGTAGGAAAAAATGTAAAAATCAATTTTTAACAAACAACCAACCATCGCACTTTGTGGGATAATAATCCAAATCCACACAGTCCAGACTTCCACAAATCCGATTGTTCAGCAATCCATAACCAGAAACAATGTGTGGTATAATCGGTAGTCTAATCTACCCAGCGATATTACCTTATTCTGGCAGCAATTCCATCCGGATATACTGTCCTTCTGTGATTAGAAAGACACATACTCACAGTATACACTTTACATTGCTTTTTATTTTCATCTTGCAAGGTATATCGCAGTAATAGCTCACAGGCTGAGTAGTTCCATGAACACATGCCAAACACTATGGCCTCCCGCCGGACCTTTCTGAGGACGGGACTCCTCCTTCCTCATGCGCATTAGGAAGGAGGAGTGAGCTATTACTGCGATATACCTTGCAAGATGAAAATAAAAAGCAATGTAAAGTGTATACTGTGAGTATGTGTCTTTCTAATCACAGAAGGACAGTATATCCGGATGGAATTGCTGCCAGAATAAGGTAATATCGCTGGGTAGATTAGACTACCGATTATACCACACATTGTTTCTGGTTATGGATTGCTGAACAATCAATTTTTAAAATTGAATTTTGATATGAAGTTTTGCTTATCAATATATATTATGAGCAACATTCTGATAGGACACTGGCCCTATTACATAAGGGTGGTCGGGGAATATATCAGTAATACAGCACTGGCCCTATTACATAAGGGTGGTCGGGGAATATATCAGTAATAGGACACTGGCCCTATTACATAAGGGTGGTCGGGGAATATATCAGTAATAGGACACTGGCCCTATTACATAAGGGTGGTCGGGGAATATATCAGTAATAGGACACTGGCCCTATTACATAAGGGTGGTCGGGGAATATATCAGTAATAGGACACTGGCGCTATTACATAAGGGTGGTCGGGGAATATATCAGTAATAGGACACTGGCCCTATTACATAAGGGTGGTCGGGGAATCTATCAGTAATAGGACACTGGCCCTATTACATAAGGGTGGTCGGGGAATATATCAGTAATACAACACTGGCCTATTACATAAGGGTGGTCGGAAATATATCAGTAATACAGCACTGGGCCTATTACATAAGGGTGGTCGGGGAATATATCAGTAATAGGACACTGGGTGGTCGGGGAGAGGTTGTCGGTCACTATTTGGCAGTTTGTTTCTGAGCTGGAAGAGTCCATTGTGCGGGGGGAGATCTGTGCTGGTCTCTCCCTGGATGCTGATGACTGTATATGAGCAGCAGTGTAATATGGAGATATCCTGTGTAATATAGAGAAGGAGGAGGAGACATAAGGAGTGTAGCTGTAACCTCTGTCCTCAGTGCTGGGTTTTCTTCAGTGTTCTATGGCTGCAGCTGTGTGTGTGACCTCTCTATATCACTATGTGTGACCCCTCTATATCACTATGTGTGACCCCTCTATATCACTATGTGTGACCCCTCTCTATATCACTATGTGTGACCTCTCTCTATATATCACTATGTGTGACCCCTCTCTATATCACTATGTGTGACCCCTCTATATATCACTATGTGTGACCTCTCTATATCACTATCTGTGACCCCTCTCTATATTACTATGTGTGACCCCTCTCTATATCACTATGTGTGACCCCACTCTATATCACTATGTGTGACCCCTGTATATCACTATGTGTGACCTCTCTATATCACTATGTGTGACCCCTCTATATCACTATGTGTGACCCCTCTCTATATCACTATGTGTGACCCCTCTCTATATCACTGTGTGACCCCTCTCTATATCACTATGTGTGACCCCTCTCTATATCACTATGTGTGACCCCTCTCTATATCACTATGTGTGACCCCTCTCTATATCACTGTGTGACCCCTCTATATCACTATGTGTGACCCCTCTCTATATCACTGTGTGACCTCTCTATATCACTATGTGTGACCTCTCTCTATATCACTATGTGTGACCCCTCTCTATATCACTGTGTGACCCCTGTCTATATCACTATGTGTGACCCCTGTATATCACTATGTGTGACCCCTCTCTATATCACTATGTGTGACCTCTCTCTATATCACTATGTGTGACCCCTCTCTATATCACTATGTGTGACCCCTCTATATCACTATGTGTGACCCCTCTATATCACTATGTGTGACCTCTCTATATCACTGTGTGACCCCTCTCTATATCACTATGTGTGACCCCCTCTCTATATCACTATGTGTGACCCCTCTATATCACTATGTGTGACCTCTCTATATATCACTATGTGTGACCCCTCTATATATCACTATGTGTGACCCCTCTCTATATCACTATGTGTGACCTCTCTATATCACTATGTGTGACCCCTCTCTATATCACTATGTGTGACCCCTCTATATCACTATGTGTGACCCCTCTCTATATCACTGTGTGTGACCCCTCTCTATATCACTATGTGTGACCCCTCTATATCACTATGTGTGACCCCTCTCTATATCACTGTGTGTGACCCCTCTCTATATCACTATGTGTGACCCCTCTCTATATCACTATGTGTGACCCCTCTCTATATCACTATGTGTGACCTCTCTCTATATCACTATGTGTGACCTCTCTATATCACTGTGTGACCCCTCTATATCACTATGTGTGACCCCTCTCTATATCACTATGTGTGACCCCTCTCTATATCACTATGTGTGACCCCTCTATATCACTATGTGTGAACCCCTCTATATCACTATGTGTGACCTCTCTCTATATCACTATGTGTGACCCCTCTCTATATCACTATGTGTAACCTCTCTATATCACTGTGTGTGACCTCTCTCTATATCACTATGTGTGACCCCTCTCTATATCACTATGTGTGACCCCTCTCTATATCACTGTGTGACCCCTCTATATCACTATGTGTGACCCCTCTCTATATCACTGTGTGTGACCCCTCTCTATATCACTGTGTGTGACCCCTCTCTATATCACTATCTGTGACCCCTCCATATATCACTATGTGTGACCCCTCTCTATATCACTATGTGTGACCCCTCTATATCACTATGTGTGACCTCTATATCACTATGTGTGACCCCTCTATATCACTATGTGTGACCCCTCTCTATATCACTATGTGTGACCCCTCTCTATATCACTATGTGTGACCCCTCTCTATATCACTATCTGTGACCCCTCCATATATCACTATGTGTGACCCCTCTCTATATCACTATGTGTGACCCCTCTATATCACTATGTGTGACCCCTCTCTATATCACTATGTGTGACCCCTCTATATCACTATGTGTGACCCCTCTCTATATCACTATGTGTGACCCCTCTCTATATCACTATGTGTGACCCCTCTCTATATCACTATGTGTGACCCCTCTCTATATCACTATGTGTGACCACTCTATATCACTATATGTGACCCCTCTATATCACTATGTGTGACCCCTCTCTATATCACTGTGTGACCCCTCTCTATATCACTGTGTGACCCCTCTCTATATCACTATGTGTGACCCCTCTCTATATCACTGTGTGACCCCTCTCTATATCACTATGTGTGACCCCTCTCTATATCACTATGTGTGACCCCTCTATATCACTATGTGTGACCTCTCTCTCTATATCACTATGTGTGACCTCTCTATATCACTGTGTGACCCCTCTCTATATCACTATGTGTGACCCCTCTCTATATCACTATGTGTGACCCCTCTCTATATCACTATGTGTGACCCCTCTATATCACTATGTGTGACCCCTCTCTATATCACTATGTGTGACCTCTCTCTATATATCACTATGTGTGACCCCTCTCTATATCACTATGTGTGACCCCTCTCTATATCACTATGTGTGACCCCCTCTCTATATCACTATGTGTGACCCCTCTCTATATCACTATGTGTGACCTCTCTCTATATATCACTATGTGTGACCCCTCTCTATATCACTATGTGTGACCCCTCTCTATATCACTGTGTTTGACCCCTCTCTATATCACTATGTGTGACCCCTCTATATCACTATGTGTGACCCCTCTCTATATCACTATGTGTGACCCCTCTCTATATCACTATGTGTGACCCCTCTCTATATCACTGTGTGTGACCCCTCTCTATATCACTATGTGTGACCTCTCTATATCACTATGTGTGACCCCTCTCTATATCACTGTGTGACCTCTCTATATCACTATGTGTGACCTCTCTATATCACTATGTGTGACCCCTCTCTATATCACTATGTGTGACCCCTCTCTATATCACTATGTGTGACCCCTCTCTATATCACTATGTGTGACCCCTCTATATATCACTATGTGTGACCTCTCTATATCACTGTGTGACCCCTCTCTATATCACTATGTGTGACCCCTCTATATATCACTCTGTGTGACCCCTCTCTATATCTCTGTGTGACCCCTCTCTATATCACTATGTGTGACCCCTCTCTATATCACTATGTGTGACCCCTCTATATCACTGTGTGACCCCTCTCTATATCACTATGTGTGACCCCTCTCTATATCACTGTGTGACCCTCTCTATATCACTATGTGTGACCCCTCTCTATATCACTATGTGTGACCCCTCTATATCACTATGTGTGACCTCTCTATATCACTGTGTGACCCCTCTATATCACTATGTGTGACCCCTCTCTATATCACTGTGTGTGACCCCCCTCTATATCACTATGTGTGACCTCTCTCTATATCACTATGTGTGACCCCCCTCTATATCACTATGTGTGACCTCTCTCTATATCACTATGTGTGACCTCTCTCTATATATCACTATGTGTGACCCCTCTCTATATCACTATGTGTGACCCCTCTCTATATCACTATGTGTGACCCCCCTCTCTATATCACTATGTGTGACCCCTCTCTATATCACTATGTGTGACCCCTCTCTATCACTATGTGTGACCCCCTCTCTATATCACTATGTGTGACCCCCTCTCTATATCACTATGTGTGACCCCTCTCTATATCACTATGTGTGACCCCTCTCTATATCACTATGTGTGACCCCTCTCTATATCACTATGTGTGACCCCTCTATATCACTATGTGTGACCCCCTCTCTATATCACTATGTGTGACCCCTCTCTATATCACTATGTGTGACCTCTCTATATCACTATGTGTGACCCCTCTATATCACTATGTGTGACCCCTCTCTATATCACTGTGTGACCCCTCTCTATATCACTGTGTGACCCCTCTCTATATCACTATGTGTGACCCCTCTCTATATCACTATGTGTGACCCCTCTCTATATCACTATGTGTGACCTCTCTATATCACTATGTGTGACCCCTCTCTATATCACTATGTGTGACCTCTCTATATCACTATGTGTGACCCCTGTCTATATCACTATGTGTGACCCCCCTCTATATCACTATGTGTGACCCCTCTCTATATCACTATGTGTGACCCCCCTCTATATCACTATGTGTGACCCCTCTCTATATCACTGTGTGACCTCTCTATATCACTATGTGTGACCCCCCTCTATATCACTATGTGTGACCCCTCTCTATATCACTATGTGTGACCTCTCTCTATATCACTATGTGTGACCCCTCTCTATATCACTATGTGTGACCCCTCTCTATATCACTATGTGTGACCCCTCTCTATATCACTATGTGTGACCTCTCTATATCACTATGTGTGACCCCTCTCTATATCACTATGTGTGACCCCTCTCTATATCACTATGTGTGACCCCTCTATATCACTATCTGTGACCCCTCTCTATCACTATGTGTGACCTCTCTATATCACTATGTGTGACCCCTCTCTATATCACTATGTGTGACCCCTCTCTATATCACTGTGTGACCCCTCTCTATATCACTATGTGTGACCCCTCTATATATCACTGTGTGTGACCTCTCTCTATATCACTGTGTGTGACCCCTCTCTATCACTATGTGTGACCCCTCTCTATATCACTATGTGTGACCCCTCTCTATATCACTATGTGTGACCCCTCTCTATATCACTATGTGTGACCCCTCTCTATATCACTGTGTGACCCCTCTCTATATCACTATGTGTGACCCCTCTCTATATCACTATGTGTGACCCCTCTATATCACTATGTGTGACCCCTCTCTATATCACTATGTGTGACCCCTCTCTATATCACTATGTGTGACCCCTCTATATATTACTATGTGTGACCTCTCTATATCACTATTGAAGTTGGAGTCAGAGCTGCGGCTTACCAACTCCACAGCCCTGGTAAGGATAGTGACATAGGAGAAAGGGTTGGTGGGTAAGGATAGTGACATAGGACATGGATTGGTAGGTAAGGATAGTGACATAGGAGAAGGGTTGGTAGGTAAGGACAGTGACAGGAGAAGGGTTGGTAGGTAAGGATAGTGACATAGGAGAAGGGTTGGTGGGTAAGGATAGTGACATAGGAGAAGGGTTGGTGGGTAAGGATAGTGACATAGTGGAAGGTTTGGTAGGTAATGATAGTGACAGAAGAAGGGTTGGTAGGTAAGGATAGTGACAGGAGAAGGGTTGGTAGGTAAGGATAGTGACATAGGAGAAGGGTTGGTAGGTAAGGATAGTGACATAGGAGGAAGGGTTGGTGGGTAAGGGACAGTGACATAGGAGAAGGGTTGGTAGGTAAGCATAGTGACATAGGAGAAGGTTGGTAGGTAAGGATAGTGATATAGGAGAAGGGTTGGTAGGTAAGGATAGTGACATAGGAGAAGGGTTGGTAGGTAAGGATAGTGACATAGGAGAAGGGTTGGTAGGTAAGGATAGTGACATAGGAGAAGGGTTGGTGGGTAAGGACAGTGACATAGGAGAAGGGTTGGTGGGTAAATATAGTGACATAGGAGGTTTGGTAGGTAAGGATAATGACATAGGAGAAGGTTTGGTAGGTAAGGATAGTGACAGGAGAAGGGTTGGTAGGTAAGGATAGTGACATAGGGGAAGGGTTGGTAGGTAAGTATAGTGACATAGGAGAAGGGTTGGTAGGTAAGGATAGTGACATAGGAGAAGGGTTGGTAGGTAAGGATAGTGACATAGGAGAAGGGTTGGTAGGTAAGGATAGTGACATAGGAGAAGGGTTGGTGGGTAAGGATAGTGATATAGGAGAAGGGGTTAGTGGGTAAGGTTTCTCTGTAGCTGATATCCTGGGAGGGGTCAGTAATATGGGGAAGGATTTAGTGTTGCTGGATAAGTGACCAAACAATGGAAACTGCAGTTCATTGTTTCCAAATGTAAAATAAAGCAGTTGGGGAGGAGGAATCCTGTATCCAAGTATGACATTGGCAGTTCTGTGTTGGAAAAGACTTCAGAAGAGAAGGATTTAGGGGTAGTGATATCTGACAGCCTTAAAATGAGTCACCAGTGCAACCAGGCGGTAGGGATAGCAAATGATATGCTGGGGTGTATGCATGTATATATGTGTGTGTATATATATATTTATATGTAGTATGAGGTGTGATGTATATATGTATGTGGTGTGATGTATATACGTGTATAGTATGTGGTGTGATGTATATATGTATGTGGTGTGATGTATATACGTGTATAGTATGTGGTGTGATGTATATATGTATGTGGTGTGATGTATATACGTGTATAGTATGTGGTGTGATGTATATATGTATGTGGTGTGATGTATATACGTGTATATTATGTGGTGTGATGTATATATGTATGTTGTGTGATGTATCATACATATACTGTACAGGTTGTGGAGCCATCATGTAGATTGGTCCTCTGGGCGGTTATATCTGGGGTCTCTGTGTTACTATATGGGGGGAGGGGCTGCACTTTCGTTTCTCGGTATCTTCCTCATCTTGTGTTTCTCAGAAGTCCCTGAGCTGTGTGACCACAGGATGAGAGAGCGCTGAGGGCAGGATATGCCGCCCGTCACACATTCTACCTCTCTACCAGATGGCGGCGGCGGCCATCACTCTGTATTCTGTTCTCTAGCCTTTTCTCTTTTATGTTCTGTATCTATTATATTTGCCAAAATCTCTCACCCTCCACTCACATGATCACGCTTATGTCCCCCTCCAGTCACATGATCACACTTATGTCCCCCCTCCAGTCACATGATCACGCTTATGTCCCCCTCCAGTCACGTGATCACACTTATGTCCCCCCTCCAGTCACATGATCACGCTTATGTCCCCCTCCAGTCACATGATCACGCTTATGTCCCCCTCCAGTCACGTGATCACACTTATGTCCCCCCTCCAGTCACATGATCACGCTTATGTCCCCCTCCAGTCACGTGATCACGCTTATGTCCCCCTCCAGTCACATGATCACACTTATGTCCCCCCTCCAGTCACATGATCACGCTTATGTCCCCCTCCAGTCACATGATCACACTTATGTCCCACTCCAGTCACGTGATCACGCTTATGTCACACTCCAGTCACATGATCACGCTTATGTCTCCCTCCAGTCACATGATCACGTGAGGCCGTAGGAGGGCAACAACCCAGCAGCAGGGCCGCTACCTCCGCCTCTGTGCAAGGAGGACCAGGAGGAGCACTGCCAGAGCCCAATGTCCTCCATTAGAAAGCGTCTCCATGAGGATGGTGTGAGGCCCACGTCCACAGATGGGGGATGTGCTCACAGTCCAACACGGTGCAGGACACTTGGCATGTGCCAGAGAACGCCAGGATTGTCAGATTGACCACTGGCGCCCCCTGTGCTCCTCACAGATAAGAGCAGGTTCACACTGAGCACATGTGGCAGACGGGACAGAGTCTGGAGACGCCATGGAGAGCCATCTGCTGCCTGCAACGTCCTTAAGCATGAGCGGTCTGGCAGGGGGTCTGTAATGGGGGGGACCTTTTTGGGGCCCGCACGGCCCTCCATGTGCTGCCAGAGGTAGCCTGACCGCCATTAGGTAGCGAGACCCTCAGAGCCCTTGTGAGACCATATGCTGGTGTGGTTGGGGTTCCTCCTAATGCAGGACAATGCTAGACCTCCTGTGGCTGGAGTGTGTCAGCAGTTCCTACAAGATGGAGGCAGTGACGCTATGGACTGGACGCCCGTTCCCCTGAATCCCCTTGAGCACATCGGGGACATCATGTCTCCTCCATCCACCGTCACATTGCAGCACAGACTGTCCGGGAGATGGCGGCGGCTTTAGTCCAGGTCTGGGAGGAGATCCCTCAGGAGAACATCGGCCACCTCATCAGGAGCATGCCCGGGCCTTGTAGGGAGGTCAGACACCTCATCAGGAGCATGCCCGGGCCTTGTAGGGAGGTCATACAGACACCTCATCAGGAGCATGCCCGGGCCTTGTAGGGAGGTCATACACCTCATCAGGAGCATGCCCGGGCCTTGTAGGGAGGTCATACAGACACCTCATCAGGAGCATGCCCAGGCCTTGTAGGGAGGTCATACAGACACCTCATCAGGAGCATGCCCGGGCCTTGTAGGGAGGTCATACACCTCATCAGGAGCATGCCCGGGCCTTGTAGGGAGGTCATACACCTCATCAGGAGCATGCCCGGGCCTTGTAGGGAGGTCATACAGACACCTCATCAGGAGCATGCCAGGTCTTGTAGGGAGGTCATACACCTCATCAGGATCATGCCCGGGCCTTGTAGGAAGGTCATACACCTCATCAGGAGCATGCCCGGGCCTTGTAGGGAGGTCATACACCTCATCAGGAGCATGCCCGGGCCTTGTCATACAGACACCTCATCAGGAGCATGCCTGAGCCTTGTAGGGAGGTTATACAGCCACCTCATCAGGAGCATGCTCGGGCCTTATAGGGAGGTCATACAGACACCTCATCAGGAGCATGCTCGGGCCCTTATAGGGAGGTCATACAGACACCTCATCAAGAGCATGCCCGGGCCTTGTAGGGAGGTCATACACCTCATCAGGAGCATGCCCGGGGCTTGTAGGGAGGTCATACAGACACCTCATCAGGAGAATGCCCGGGCCTTGTAGGGAGGGTCATACATATCATCAGGAGCATGCCCGGGCCTTATAGGCAGGTCATACAGACACCTCATCAGGAGCATGCCCGGGCCTTGTAGGGAGGTCATACACCTCACCAGGAGCATGCCCGGGCCTGGTAGGGAGGTCATACAGACACCTCATCAGGAGCATGCCTGGGCCTTGTAGGGAGGTTCATACAGACACCTCATCAGGAGCATGCCCGGGGCTTGTAGGAAGGTCATACAGACACCTCATCAGGAGCATGTCCGGGGGCCTTGTAGGGAGGGTCATACACCTCATCAGGAGCATGCCCGTGCCTTGTAGGGAGGTCATACACCTCATCAGGAGCATGCCCGGGCCCTTGTAGGGAGGTCATACAGACACCTCATCAGGAGCATGCCCCGGGCCTTGTAGGGAGGTCATACACCTCATCAGAAGCATGCCCTGGCCTTGTAGGGAGGTCATACACCTCATCAGGAGCATGCCTAGGCCTTGTAGGGAGGTCATACACCTCATCAGTAGCATGCCCGGGCCTTGTAGGGAGGTCATACACCTCATCAGGAGCATGCCCGGGCCTTGTAGGAGGTCATATACCTCATCAGGAGCATGCCCGGGCCTTGTAGGGAGGTCATACAGACACCTCATCAGGAGCATGCCCGGGCCTTGTAGGGAGGTCATACAGGCACCTCATCAGGAGCATGCCCGGGCCTTGTAGGGAGGTCATACAGACACCTCATCAGGAGCATGCCGGGGCCTTGTAGGGAGGTCATACACCTCATCAGGAGCATGCCCGGGCCTTGTAGGGAGGTCATACAGCTGCCTCATCAGGAGCATGCCAGGGGCTTGTAGGGAGGTCATACACCTCATCAGGAGCATGCCTGGGCCTTGTAGGGAGGTCATACAGCACGTGGAGGCCGCACACATTACATATATAATATACAAATATATTATGTAAAGTTTGTTCAGCCTGGAGGGGGTTACCACTGTAATTCTGTGTGTGATGCCACCTCCAGGCCGCCATTGGGTAATACAGGGTATTCCCAGGGATGATGGGTGTGGATGTATACATATATATATCAGTCACATCTAGGAGGGGTATATATATATATATATTATATCAGTCACATCTAGGAGTGGTATATACACTCAGCGGCCACTTTATTAGGTACACCATGCTAGTAACGGGTTGGACCCCCTTTTGCCTTCAGAACTGCCCCAATTCTTGGTGGCATAGATACAACAAGGTGCTGGAAGCTTCCTCAGAGATTTTGGTCCATAGTGACATGATGACATCACACAGTTGCCGCAGATTTGTCGGCTGCACATCCATGATGCCAATCTCCCGTTCCACCACATCCCAAAGATGCTCTATTGGATTGAGATCTGGTGACTGTGGAGGCCATTTGAGTACAGTGACCTCATTGTCATGTTCAAGAAACCAGTCTGAGATGATTCTAGCTTTATGACATGGCGCATTATCCTGCTGAAAGTAGCCATCAGATGTTGGGTCCATTGTGGTCATAAAGGGATGGACATGGTCAGCAACAATACTCAGGTAGGCTGTGGCGCTGCAACGATGCTCAATTGGTACCAAGGGGCCCAAAGAGTGCCAAGAAAATATTCCCCACACCATGACACCACCACCACCAGCCTGAACCGTTGATACAAGGCAGGATGGATCCATGCTTTCATGTTGTTGACGCCAAATTCTGACCCTACCATCCGAATGTCGCAGCAGAAATCGAGACTCATCAGACCAGGCAACGTTTTTCCAATCTTCTACTGTCCAATTTCGATGAGCTTGTGCAAATTGTAGCCTCAGTTTCCTGTTCTTAGCTGAGCGGAGTGGCACCCGGTGTGGTCTTCTGCTGCTGTAGCCCATCTGCCTCAGAGTTGGCCGTACTGTGCGTTCAGAGATGCTCTTCTGCCTACCTTGGTTGTAACGGTTGGCTATTTGAGTTACTGTTGCCTTTCTATCAGCTCGAACCAGTCTGCCCATTGTCCTCTGACCTCTGGCATCAACAAGGCATTTCCGCCCACAGAACTGCCGCTCACTGGATGGTTTTTCTTTTTCGGACCATTCTCTGTAAACCCTAGAGATGGTTGTGCGTGAAAATCCCAGTAGATCAGCAGTTTCTGAAATACTCAGACCAGCCCTTCTGGCACCAACAACCATGCCACGTTCAAAGGCCTCAAATCACCTTTCTTCCCCATACTGATGCTCGGTTTGAACTGCAGGAGATTGTCTTGACCATGTCTACATGCCTAAATGCACCGAGTTGCCGCCATGTGATTGGCTGATTAGAAATTAAGTGGTAACGTGCAGTTGGACAGGTGTACCTAATAAAGTGGCCGGTGAGTGTATATATCAGTTACATCTCGGAGGGGTATATATATATATATCAGTTACATCTAGGAGGGGTATATATATATATCAGTTACATCTAGGAGGGGTGTATATATATATATATAAGTCCCATCTGGGAGGGGTATCTGAGGGGTCCCTGCTTGTGGTTGAGCAGTGTACATGGTCACACATACCCGGGAGGCATTACACACAATATAGTTGATGTCCTAGGGCCTGTATTATTATAACCTAATAACTAAACAACCAGGAGTATACCGATCAGTATCAATATTAATCACAGCAATAATCTAAGGGTGCGTTCACACAGGATCCGCAGCGGATTTCATCTAATAACTAAAACACAGCATCAAATCTGCTGCAGATCCTGTACGTGCGAACGCAGCCTAATGGGGATTTCCAATACCGAGACAAAACGAAGAATAGTGGCCAGCAGGGGGCGATAAGGGGAACATAGGGACTAGCACTGAAACCTAGAAATATAATCCCCGCTGTGGGGACCAGGTAACATGTCCCGGCTGAAGTGCTTCTCGTCCAGTACACTTCCTCCTCTCTCATCCCCCTCAGTCCTTCTGCTTTCTTTGTCTTCTGCTCTCATGTTCCCCTCCTCTCTCTTCCTCCTTGCCCATCTTCCTCTCTTCTCCCGTCTCCTCTCTCTTCCTCCTTGCCCATCTTCCTCTCTTCTCCCGTCTCCTCTCTTTCCTCTTTTATGCCCATCTTCCTCTCTTCTCCGTCTCCTCTCTTTCCTCTTTTATGCCCATCTTCCTCTCTTCTCCCATCTCCTCTTTCTTCCTCCTTTATGCCCATCTTCCTCTCTTCTCCCGTCTCCTCTCTCTTTCTCCTTTCTGCCCATCTTCCTCTCTTCTCCCGTCTCCTCTCTCTTTCTCAGTGCCCATCTTCCTCTCTTCTCCCGTCTCCTCTCTCTTCCTCCTTTATGCCCATCTTCCTCTCTTCTCCCATCTCCTCTCTCTTCCTCCTTTATGCCCATCTTCCTCTCTTCTCCCCGTCTCCTCTCTCTTCCTCCTTTATGCCCATCTTCCTCTCTTCTCCCGTCTCTTCTCTCTTCCTCCTTTATGCCCATCTTCCTCTCTTCTCCTGTCTCTTCTCTCTTTCTCAGTGCCCATCTTCATCTCTTCTCCGTCTCCTCTCTCTTTCTCAGTGCCCATCTTCCTCTCTTCTCCTCGTCTCCTCTCCTCTTTCTCCTTTATGCCCATCTTCCTCTTCTCTCCGGTCTCCTCTCTCCTCCTCCATGCCCATCTTCCTCTCTTCTCCCGTCTCCTCTCTCTTCCTCCTTTATGCCCATCTTCCTCTCTTCTCCTGTCTCCTCTCCTTCTTTATGCCCATCTTCCTCTCTTCTCCCGTCTCCTCTCTCTTCCTCCTTTATGCCCATCTTTCTCTCTTCCTCCTTTATGCCCATCTTCCTCTCTTCTCCCATCTCCTCTCTCTTCCTCCTTTATGCCCATCTTCCCTCTCTTCTCCCGTCTCCTCTCTCTTCCTCCTTGCCCATCTTCCATCTCTTCTCCCGTCTCCTCTCTCTTCCTCCTTGCCCATCTTCCTCTCTTCTCCTGTCTCCTCTCTCTTCATCCATGCCCATCTTCCTCTCTTCTCCCCTCTCCTTTCTCTTCCTCCTTTATGCCCATCTTCCTCTCTTCTCCCGTCTCCTCTCTCTTCCTCCTTTATGCCCATCTTCCTCTCTTATCCCGTCTCCTCTCTCTTTCTCCTTTCTGCCCATCTTCCTCTCTTCTCCCGGTCTCTTCTCTTTCTCAGTGGCCCATCTTCCTCTCTTCTCCCGTCTCCTCTCTCTTCCTTCTTTATGCCCATCTTCCCTCTCTTCTCCCGTCTCCTCTCTCTTCTCCTTTATGCCCATCTTTCTCTCTTCCTCCTTTATGCCCATCTTCCTCTCTTCCTCCATGCCAATCTTCCTCTCTTCTCCCATCTCCTCTCTCTTCCTCCTTTATGCCCATCTTCCTCTCTTCTCCCGTCTCCTCTCTTCCTCCTTTATTGCCCATCTTCCTCTCTTCTCACCGTCTCCTCTCTCTTCCTCCTTGCCCATCTTCCTCTCTTCTCCCGTCTCCTCTCTCTTCCTCCTTGCCCATCTTCCTCTCTTCTCCTGTCTCCTCTCTCTTCCTCCATGCCATCTTCCTCTCTTCTCCCCTCTCCTTTCTCTTCCTCCTTTATGTCCATCTTCCTCTCTTCTCCCGTCTCCTCTCTCTTCCTCCTTTATGCCCATCTTCCTCTCTTTCCCGTCTCCTCTCTCTTTCTCCTTTCTGCCCATCTTCCTCTCTTCTCCCGTCTCCTCTCTCTTTCTCAGTGCCCATCTTCCTCTCTTCTCCCGTCTCCTCTCTCTTCCTCCTTTATGCCCATCTTCCTCTCTTCTCCCGTCTCCTCTCTCTTCCTCCTTTATGCCCATCTTCCTCTCTTCTCCCGTCTCCTCTCTCTTCCTCCTTTATGCCCATCTTCCTCTCTTCTCCTGTCTCTCTCTCTTCCTCCATGCCCATCTTCCTCTCTTCTCCCCTCTCCTTTCTCTTCCTCCTTTATAGCCCATCTTCCTCTTTTCTTCCCGTCTCCTCTCTCTTCCTCCTTGCCCATCTTCCTCTCTTCTCCTGTCTCCTCTCTCTTCCTCCATGCCCATCTTCCTCTCTTCTCCCCTCTCCTTTAATGTAGCAGAGCTGATCCTGTGATGTGGTATATGATGTAGCAGAGCTGATCCTGTGATGTGGCCCTGATGTAGCAGAGCTGATCCTGTGATGTGGTATATGATGTAGCAGAGCTGATCCTGTAATGTGGGGTATGATGTAGCAGAGCTGATCCTGTGATGTGGTGCATAATGTAGCAGAGCTGATCCTGTGATGTGGTGTATGATGTAGCAGAGCTGATCCTGTGATGTGGTGTATAATGTAGCAGAGCTGATCCTGTGATGTGGTATATGATGTAGCAGAGCTGATCCTGTAATGTGGGGTATGATGTAGCAGAGCTGATCCTGTGATGTGGTGCATAATGTAGCAGAGCTGATCCTGTGATGTGGTGTATAATGTAGCAGAGCTGATCCTGTGATGTGGTATATGATGTAGCAGAGCTGATCCTGTGATGTGGGGTATGATGTAGCAGAGCTGATCCTGTGATGTGGTATATGATGTAGCAGAGCTGATCCTGTGATGTGGTATATGATGTAGCAGAGCTGATCCTGTGATGTGGCCCTCTCTCTTCCTCCTTTATGCCCATCTTTCTCTCTTCCTCCTTTATGCCCATCTTCCTCTCTTCCTCCTTTATGCCCATCTTCCTCTCTTCTCCCATCTCCTCTCATCTTCCTCCTTTATGCCCATCTTCCTCTCTTCTCCCGTCTCCTCTCTCTTCCTCCTTGCCCATCTTCCTCTCTTCTCCCGTCTCCTCTCTCTTCCTCCTTGCCCATCTTCCTCTCTTTCTCCTGTCTCCCTCTCTCTTCATCCATGCCCATCTTCCTCTCTTCTCCCCTCTCCTTTCTCTTCCTCCTTATGCCCATCTTCCTCTCTTCTCCCGTCTCCCTCTCTCTTCCTCCTTTATGCCCATCTTCCTCTCTTTCCCGTCTCCTCATCTCTTTCTCCTTTCTGCCCATCTTCCTCTCTTCTCCCGTCTCTTCTCTTTCTCAGTGCCCATCTTCCTCTCTTCTCCCGTCTCCTCTCTCTTCCTCCTTTATGCCCATCTTCCTCTCTTCTCCCGTCTCCTCTCTCTTCCTCCTTTATGCCCATCTTTCTCTCTTCCTCCTTTATGCCCATCTTCCTCTCTTCCTCCTTTATGCCCATCTTCCTCTCTTCTCCCATCTCCTCTCTCTTCCTCCTTTATGCCATCTTCCTCTCTTCTCCCGTCTCCTCTCTTCCTCCTTTATGCCCATCTTCCTCTCATTCTCCCGTCTCCTCTCTCTTCCTCCTTGCCATCTTCCTCTCTTCTCCCGTCTCCTCTCTCTTCCTCCTTGCCCATCTTCCTCTCTTCTCCCGTCTCCTCTCTCTTCCTCCATGCCCATCTTCCTCTCTTCTCCATCTCCTCTCTCTTCCTCCTTTATGCCCATCTTCCTCTCTTCTCCCGTCTCCTCTCTCTTCCTCCTTTATGCCCATCTTCCTCTCTTTTCCCGTCTCCTCTCTCTTTCTCCTTTCTGCCCATCTTCCTCTCTTCTCCCGTCTCCTCTCTCTTTCTCAGTGCCCATCTTCCTCTCTTCTCCCGTCTCCTCTCTCTTCCTCCTTATGCACCATCTTCCTCTCTTCTCCCGTCTCCTCTCTCTTCCTCCTTTATGCCCATCTTCCTCTCTTCTCCCGTCTCCTCTCTCTTCCTCCTTTATGCCCATCTTCCTCTCTTCTCCCGTCTCCTCTCTCTTCCTCCATGCCCATCTTCCTCTCTTCTCCCCTCTCCTTTCTCTTCCTCCTTTATGCCCATCTTCCTCTTTTCTTCCCGTCTCCTCTCTCTTCCTCCTTGCCCATCTTCCTCTCTTCTCCTGTCTCCTCTCTCTTCCTCCATGCCCATCTTCCTCTCTTCTCCCCTCTCCTTTAATGTAGCAGAGCTGATCCTGTGATGTGGTATATGATGTAGCAGAGCTGATCCTGTAATGTGGGGTATGATGTAGCAGAGCTGATCCTGTGATGTGGTGCATAATGTAGCAGAGCTGATCCTGTGATGTGGGGTATGATGTAGCAGAGCTGATCCTGTGATGTGGTGTATAATGTAGCAGAGCTGATCCTGTGATGTGGTATATGATGTAGCAGAGGCTGATCCTGTGATGTGGGGTATGATGTAGCAGGAGCTGATCCTGTGATGTGGTATATGATGTAGCAGAGCTGATCTGTGATGGGGTATATGATGTAGCAGAGCTGATCCTGTGGATGTGGGGTATAATGTAGCAGAGCGATCCTGTGATGTGGTGGATAATGTAGCAGAGCTGATCCTGTGAATGTGGGTATGATGTAGCAGAGCTGATCCTGTGATGTGGTGTATAAATGTAGCAGAGCTGATCCTGTGATGTGGTATATGATGTAGCAGAGCTGATCCTGTGATGTGGTGTATAATGTAGCAGAGTGATCCTGTGATGTGGTATAGATGTAGCAAAGCTGATTCTGTGATGGTATGTATATGTAGCAGAGCTGATCCTGTGATGTGGTATATGATGTAGCAGAGCTGATCCTGTGATGTGGGGTATAATGTAGCAGAGCTGATCCTGTGATGTGGGGTATGATGTAGCAGAGCTGATCCTGTGATGTGGTGTATAATGTAGCAGAGCTGATCCTGTGATGTGGTGTATAATGTAGCAGAGCTGATCCTGTGATGTGGTATATGATGTAGCAGAGCTGATCCTGTGATGTGTGTATGATGTAGCAGAGCGATCCTGTGATGTGGTGTATAATGTAGCAGAGCTGATCCTGTGAGTGGGGTATATGATGTAGCAGAGCTGATCCTGTGATGTGGGGTATGATGTAGCAGAGCTGATCCTGTGATGTGGTATATGATGTAGCAGAGCTGATCCTGTGATGTGGTAATGATGTAGCAGAGCTGATCTGTGATGTGGGGTATAATGTAGCAGAGCTGATCCTGTGATGTGGTATATGATGTAGCAGAGCTGATCCTGTGATGTGGTATGATGTAGCAGAGCTGATCCTGTGATGTGGTATATGATGTAGCAGAGCTGATCCTGTGTGTGGTATATGATGTAGCAGAGCTGATCCTGTGATTGGTGGTATAATGTAGCAGAGCTGATCCTGTGATGTGGTGTATAATGTAGCAGAGCTGATCCTGTGATGTGGTATGATGTAGCAGAGCTGATCCTGTGATGGGTATATGATGTAGCAGAGCTGATCCTGTGATGTGGGTATGATGTAGCAGAGCTGATCCTGTGATGTGGGGTATGATGTAGCAGAGCTGATCCTGTGATGTGGTGTATAATGTAGCAGAGCTGATCCTGTGATGTGGTGATAATGTAGCAGAGCTGATCCTGTGATGTGGTATATGATGTAGCAGAGCTGATCCTGTGATGTGGGGTATAATGTAGCAGAGCTGATCCTGTGATGATGTGTATATGATGTAGCAGAGCTGATCCTGTGATGTGGTATGATGTAGCAGAGCCGATCCTGTGATGTATGTATAATGTAGCAGAGCTGATCCTGTGATGTGGGTATGATGTAGCAGAGCTGATCCTGTGATGTGGTGTATAATGTAGCAGAGCTGATCCTGTGATGTGGTGCATAATGTAGCAGAGCTGATCCTGTGATGTGGGGTATGATGTAGCAGAGCTGATCCTGTGATGTGGGTATGATGTAGCAGAGCTGATCCTGTGATGTGGCCCTGATGTAGCAGAGCTGATCCTGTGATGTGGTATATGATGTAGCAGAGCTGATCCTGTGATGTGGGGTATGATGTAGCAGAGCTGATCCTGTGATGTGGTGTATAATGTAGCAGAGCTGATCCTGTGATGTGGTATATGATGTAGCAGAGCTGATCCTGTGATGTGGGTATGATGTAGCAGAGCGATCCTGTGATGTGGTTATGATGTAGCAGAGCTGATCCTGTGATGTGTATATGATGTAGCAGAGTGATCCTGTGATGTGGGGTATAATGTAGCAGAACTGATCCTGTGATGTTGGTTGTATAATTGTAGCAGAGCTGATCCTGTGATGTGGTGTTATAATGTAGCAGAGCGATCCTGTGATGTATGTATAATGTAGCAGAGCTGATCTGTGATGTGGTGTATACTGTAGCAGAGCCGATCCTGTGAGGTATGTATAATGTAGCAGAGCCGATCTTTGATGTGGCGTATATGATTGTAGCAGAGCTGATCCTGTGATGTGGTTGTATAATGTAGCAGAGCTGATCTGTGATGTGGTATATGATGTAGCAGAGCTGATCCTTGTGATGTGGGGTATGATGTAGCAGAGCTGATCCTGTGATGTGGTTATATGATGTAGCAGAGCTGATCCTGTGGATGTGGTGTAAATGTAGCAGAGCTGATCCTGTGATGTGGGGTATGATGTAGCAGAGCCGATCCTGTGATGTATGTATAATGTAGCAGAGCTGATCCTGTGATGTGGGTATGATGTAGCAGAGCTGATCCTGTGATGTTGGTGTATAATGTAGCAGAGCTGATCCTGTGATGTGGTGCATATGTAGCAGAGCTGATCCTGTGATGTGGGTATGATGTAGCAGAGCTGATCCTGTGATGTGGGGTATGATGTAGCAGAGCTGATCCTGTGATGTGCCCTGATGTAGCAGAGCTGATCCTGTGATGTGGTATATGATGTAGCAGAGCTGATCCTGTGATGTTGGTGCATAATGGAGCAGAGCTGTGAGCCTGTGATGTGGGTATGATGTAGCAGAGCTGATCCTGTGATGTGGTGTATAAGTAGCAGAGCTGATCCTGGAGGGTATATGATGTAGCAGAGCTGATCCTGTGATGTGGGGTATGATGTAGCAGAGCGATCCTGTGATGTGGTATATGATGTAGCAGAGCTGATCCTGTGATGTGGTATATGATGTAGCAGAGCTGATCCTGTGATGTGGGGTATGATGTAGCAGAGCTGATCCTGTGATGGGGGGTATAAATGTAGCAGAGCTGATCCTGTGATGTGGTGTATAATGTAGCAGAGGCTGATCCTGTGATGTATGATAATGTAGCAGAGCCGATCCTGTGATGTATGTATAATGTAGCAGAGCGATCCTGTGATGTGTATATGATGTAGCAGAGCCGATCCTGTGATGTATATAATGTAGCAGAGCCGATATATAATGTCCTGTTATGTGGTATATAATGTAGCAGAGCCGATCCTGTGATGTATGTATAATGTAGCAGAGCTGATCCTGTGATGTGGCCCTAATGTTCTCTCCTTCCTCCCAGGCTCTGGAGGAGGAGCGGCAGCAGAATTTCCTACATCTCATACAACTCGACAATGAAGTTCTGATCCCCAACCAGGAGCCAATCGAATGCCGGATCTGCTACAGGATGTCCCGGCGGGGGCGGGGTCTCCTGCGGGAGTGTCTGCATAGTTTCTGTAGGTAGGTGTGGGCACAGCACCACATTTATTACATCTTCTTTACTCATCACCTTGTCGGCCTCTGACCCATCTGTGCAGGGGGCATAATCCACAACTAACTCTTCCGCCTGTGTTCCTACCCCTCATTATTTACATTGTAAACTCTTGTGACCAGAGCTAATATGGCAGCTCATTAGCTGTTCATCCGCCAGAGCTGCACTACTGTTCATGCTCCAGAGCTGACATACAATGTCTCATCCTCCAGAGCTGCACTCACTATCTTGCGTTACATACTGCTGCATCCTCCAGAGCTGCATCACTATTCTGCTGTTACATCCTGTCTCATCTCCAGAGCTGCACTCACTATTCTGCTGTTACATCCTGTCTCTCCTCCAGAGCTTGCACTCACTATTCTGCTGTTACATCCTGTCTCCTCTGCAGAGCTGCGCTCACTATTGTGCTGTTACATCATGTCTCATCCTCCAGAGCTGCACTCACTATGGAGTATGATATAACTCACTGCTTCCTTGTCTTTGCCTCCTCAGGGAATGTCCGACAGGTGGTGAAACTGCTGTGAGGATCCTGAGGTGTCATGTCCCTTTCGGGATGATACATACGCCTGTGACAGGAAGCTGCAAGACAGAGAGGTCAGAGCGGTGAGTGGCCGGGGATAACATAGGGAGCATAAGAGGGGCACAGTGCATGGAGGAGGAGCAGTACCGGGAGAAGAGGGTGCAGTGCAGGGAGGAGGAGGCGGAGAGCAGGGAAGAGGGGGCACAATACAGCAAGGAGGGGGGCGCGGTGCAGGGAGGAGGGGGTGCTGTGCAAGAGGAGAAGGCTCAGGCGGGGGCGCATGGTGCAGGGAGGAGGGGGCTCAGCACAGGGACACAGGGGAGCGCTGCAGGGAGGAAGGGGAGCGCTGCAGGGAGGAGGGGGAGCAGTGCAGGGAGGGAGGAGCAGGTGCTGTAAAGCAAGAAGGGGGTGCAAAGCAGGGGGTGCTGTGCAAGAGGAGAGGGCTCAGCGCGGGGACGTGTGGTGCAGGGAGGAGGGCTCAGCACAGGGACACAGGGGAGTGCTGCAGGGAGGAAGGGGAGCGCTGCAGGGAGGAGGGGGAGCAGTGCAGGGAGGGAGGAGCAGGTGCTGTAAAGCGAGAAGGGGGTGCAAAGCAGGGGGTGCTGTGCAAGAGGAGAGGGCTCAGCGCGGGGGCGCGTGGTGCAGGGAGGAGGGGCTCAGCACAGGGACACAGGGGAGCACTGCAGGGAGGAGGGGTGCAGTAAAGCGAGGAGGGGGTGCAAAGCAGGGAGGAGGGGGTGCTGTGCAAGAGGAGAGGGCTCAGTGCGGGGGCGCGTGGTGCAGGGAGGAGGGGCTGCAGTAAAGTGAGGAAGAGGTGCAAAGCAGGGAGGAGGGGACGCTGTGCAAGAGGAGAGGGTCAGCATGGGGGCGTGGTGCAGGGAGGAAGGGGCTCAGCACAGAGACGCGGGGGATCGCTGCAGGGAGGAGGTGGCGTGATGCAGAGAGGAGGGGGTGCGGTGCAGTTAGGAGGGGGAGCGCTGCAGGAAGGAGGGGGCGCAGTGCAGGGACGCGGGGGCATGGTGCATTTGGGAGGGGTGTGGTGCAGGGAGGAGGGGGAGCAGTGCAGGGAGGAGGGGGCTCAGCACAGGGACGCTCCCTCCCTCTTAAGCCCTATTCCACGGGCCGACTGACAGGAGCAAACGAGCGCTATAGCGCTCGCTTGCTCTCGTTCCCTGAGCGGTGGAACTGGGGGGGGGGGGGGGGCGTGCGGAGCTGCAGGGGGG
>NW_027209392.1:0-24936 GCF_027789765.1 Dendropsophus ebraccatus | reverse complement strand
GTTGTTTTTTTTGTTTGTTGTTTTTTGGGGGGGGCTTATTATCTGGCAGATCTGAAAGACTATTAAAATTTTTAGGCTACTTAATGTTAGATTAAAAAAGAAACTGGCCAGCTGTAGCTAAAAATAAGTATATGGCAAATAATAGCTGGATAAAATAATATCATTCGAAGCAAGCAGGTACAAGGCCCTGGTATCATAATAGTAGCACTATCGTTCCCTCAAGGAGTGCTAGCAATTTATCAATGTCATAACTGAATCAAATAGTCAGGGGAATTTGTGAAGCAGAATACAGACCGGCCCATACATTACAACCTTGTTTCAAAAGACTGATTTGTTTTGTATTGAATTTCTAAAAGTAGCTTTTCCCCAGTGAATACATCCACAGGGCTGAATATTTGAAGCCACATTCTCCAATAATGCAAAAACTAGAAATTTGCACAGCATCAACAAGGCAGAGTCAAATGTTCAGCATTGCATAAGTACATAGGAAAGGCAGGAAAACATAAAATCTATTTGAAACAATATTGAATTGGGAGCAATGAAAGGTTATCTTGTTCAGATATAACAAGACATTTCTCAGCAAGAATCCGCAGCTTTAAACAGCAAACAACACAGTGTTGCGATATAGGTTACAGTACAATCATGTTTTTTCTTAAAATGTTTTATATTGGATGTTTGTTACCTTTTATACTTATGTAACAGAGCAAGGGAAAAGGTCTCACATCTCAAAATATGGCAAACAAATGTTATCCACACCAGCCAACCTAGTTCCAGCTGTTTTTCAATGCCTATCCTCCTATGGAAAAAAAAAATATTTTTTGTAAATATGGTATCTGACAGAAAGAAAGCTCTCCACATTCTTTTAAATGAAACTGAAGACATATAGTGGCACAAATGTGTTTGTCTATAGCTTTCTTTTCATTCAGGTAAGGATTCCAGTTCTGCACAATATCAGGGCATGCTATCACAACCTGCTGATAGTTCCCTGTTGTGCATGGTGCATGGAGCACTGAGAATGAAGGTACATCCATGTAGTTTTAATGAAATGCTAAAATAAGTGCTGATCTTCCCTGACCTGCCCCCTCTAATAGTTATCAGTGGAGCAGGCCGGTTTGGGCAGACTAAAGTCTGAGTTAAGGGGACAAGACAGCGCTCCAAATGGAATTACACATCATTATATTAAAACTACACTGGAATGGCGGTGAGGATGATTATGGGAAATATTTAGTATAACACAATTTATTGATTGAAATCTCTGGTCTTTCTATGCTAAGGTGTCCAGTCCATTGAGTGGTACTGTCCACTGGTCTCCTCAACATAGAATGATCAGGGATTTTAATCAAGTTACAAGTTACACTGAATCTTTTCCCGCAAAGATATATACATCGATCGGCTCAGTTTCTCCTGCTTTATAATATGACATTGATAGATTAGATAGCATTGTCTTAGTAATAGGTTCCCTTTAAGCTTCCATTACATTGACCAACCAACGGGCATCACTATTTATTCAATTCTGGTGTATGACTTAATGTTTATGAAGATCAATGGCATGCTGCTTATAACATTAGAGCATGGCAACTTCATAGAGCATGGTTTCCCCAAAGCTGTCACCTCGTACAGAAGAGAGGGAAGTCTTCATTGTCAGCAAGGATGATTGGAAATGATCATCAGATCCTTAAAAAACTGTCAAATGTTCATTGAGTATACAAAAAGACATTGATGACCATTGGTTGTTTGATGTAAAGGAATCTTAAAGGGAACCTATTACTAATTTTTGACTTTTTGATGTCTGCAATGTTAATGCCAGTAGGGCGTGTAGGGTGCAGGATGGTGGATTTGGATTTGTATGAAGGTGACTGGATTTATCACAAATTACATAGTTGGTGTTGATTTCAGTGAGGGGGCACTTCTACATAAATTCATCTGGCATGTGCATTGCTGGGGGATTATGGCCTTGATAAACCCCCTTATTATTTGTAAAGAAGTATATTCAGTGTTTCATTTAACCCCTTTAGTCCTTGTTGAGTACTCGAGGAGACTTACAGAAGACATTATTCAATGTGTAATGCTGTTTTCCAGTCCGGCTTGGCATTTCCGGCTTGAACGCACATTGTAGTTTATATATTTATGGAGTTTAAAACCGTTCACTTATATTTACACTTACTGGTTTCTTCTTATCAAATAAATATCTAGCATTTGCTTGTAAGCGATTTTGTTTCTACCATAAACCATTTTTCTTAAGTGCGCTTATAATATTATGGAGAAAATTGGGTTGATCTGCCAGTAACAAGTAGATGTAGCTGTGCACAGCTAGTTGAATAGGCGCCAATTGGCACACATTTATCCTTGAGGTTTCTGCTTCCCTGGAAAGAGCTGGCAGTCTGGTTTAGGGGCAACTTTGCTTTTTTGCGAGTAAGTGACTACAACTAGGACAGACGGTGACTACACATGTCGCAGCAGGAGAGGAGGAGACATAGAAAAATGAAGACATTTGTGCATCTGTACACTGTGGCATTATGCTTGGGGCTGATTTTAAAACAGTATGTTCTACAACATGTGCATAGCAAATGAACTGATGTTACTTTATACTGTGGCACTGATATTGGCAAGCTCATTGATCGCAGGCCAGATCTAGGAACCTTTGTTCTATACCTGAATAAGGATGTCCTTTCAGCACACATGACATTTATACTCTATTGGGCAACTACTTAATGTATTGTCATGTAAATTATGGCTCAGATGTGTTGTAAATCTTGCATCAGCAAAACTGAGAACGGCATTAATGCTGGTCATGTAATGTATATGGCAGAGTACCGATTATGTACCATAACTGTAGTCCTGCTCCTGTGTTCGGTGACATGACCATTGAAGTTTGAAGGTTTCTTATCCATGACATTAAGTAGAGATCTTAAAAAACATGAGCTGAAATAGAAAGTTTTTTTGGAAAATTATGTAACTTCTAGGCTATGTTCTCATGACGGGATTTTATCTGGAAAATAAATATTAATAATGAGAGCCACAAATAATAATAATAATGATCATTATTTGAGGCCATCATTATTAAAAGACAGACACCTTTTGCTGTTAAATGCCCGTAGTGGGAATATAGCCTTAGGTATACAAAGACTAATGGTAATATTATCAATGCTCTTTTTTGGACTAAATGTTTGTGCCCCCGTTTAGGGAAAAATAGTGGGGCTTGGACTGAAGTGGGCAAAGGAAACTGGTGTGATTTGTTTTATGCCAGCTCATAAATGGTGTTGCTTTCACATGTGGCACATCTATTAAAAGGCCTGTACCATGAAAAATGCCTGTCTTTAGTAAATTGACTCTGATATTTTTGGTTAACCCCCCAAAATTGAAGGGCCAAGAGCAAGCAAATCTGTGTTATATCAGTAAAGCTAAACATGCAAATGTTTTCTAACACATTAAATCGATGGTTCTGCTGCTCCAGTTGGTCAGCGACAGGAGCCGTTTGTCACTTACACACTTAAAAGCTGAGATTGCTATAAATCACTGCATTTTAAGAGGTTAATGGTCATTGTCTGATAGCATTCTGTACTTACCATCTATGAAACGAGCTCAGCTCCTGGCCATGGCTCTCTTTTGGATAGGCAGTCATTTCTGTTGGGGAGACTTAAAATGTGAAGGTGAAGAAGGCTGATTGGCCGGTGGCCAGGAGCACTCCTGTGCAATGCTGCAGTTTACTAAACTAATTGATCTTCCAGCCTAAGGTCAATATCATTTCTAAAGTGATCTCGGAGAAATGTAAATGCATGAGCAGCGCAATGAAATTACAGTCAAAATGCACAGCATAGACAAGCATCGACTATATATTTGCTGTTTTTGTTTTGTTTTGTTTTTGTTTTGGGCGATGTGATGACAGGTACATTCTAAGTCATCCAAACAAGGTCTATCATTTACACTGGAAAACAGGAATATTTTAACGTTCAGTTTTTTGTTGTTGTTTTTTTTGTCATTTTGATGGCATTAATACATATGTGTCAATCTTATTGGTTAAGAGGACAGCTTAGGCAGTTTAAATCCCAATCCTCCTCATTAAAAAGGGCATGAAGCCCCAACAGCAATAGGCAGTAATATATGGATTTTATGTCTTTTCATCATGTCTTTCTGTTTTTTTGGACCACAGCACAGGATCAATACACTCAGTTCAATTTAGCTTCTAAATGGGCTAATCATTCACAATGCCTCCAAGTTCAAGAGGGTCAGATAACTTCTGAACTGTCCAATCCTTTTGTTGTTGTGACGTTGATTGGGGTGAGCAGTCACTTTGGTATTTCATTGAAAGTATTTTACAATATTATCAGCTATTTTAAGTCTCTTCTCATATCTAAAATGCTGTGTCAGGTGAAGTCTTAATCTGACTTACCATAGCTACCTCACTGAGAAACGTCTATTAACTGATCATGACTTATCTCCTGCTTGTAACTACATTAAGAACTTTACGCTTTTAAGTAGTCGCCAGTCACATATATTTTCCATATATTAGTGGGGCTTAATAGGTTTAAGCAAATAGCAGAAGAACACATTACATGCGGTACTTTAATATACACTGATAAAATGTGTTCCCTTGATCTCTCAAATGACATTGCCTTTTTTGTTCATTAAAATCATACAATATAAACTGCAAATTGTAACTTCTTAAAGAGCACCTTTTCAAAAATGTTTTTCCCACCTTAGACCTAGACTATGATATGTTTATAAGAGAGCTTGCTGGAATGGCTTGCATTAGCGTTAAAGTGTCACTTGTACAGGCAATTTTAAGAAACTTTGTAATTGGGTTTATTAGCCGAAAATGAATTTATATTATGAAAAAGCAGTTTGAAGCTCTCCCCCCCTGTCTTCATTGTTCTTCTATGGAGAGAGGGAAATGAGACACCAAAACAGGACAACAAAGAGTTAATTTGCATCTACATGACCCGGCTATCTCCTCTGACAGTCAGCAATGGCCTCTCTGACTTCTGAATAGCGCTGTCACCCAGCTCTGTGCCTGTAATCCTTTGTTCTCCACTCTCGCTGCCGACTCAGGTCCCTCCTCCCTTCCCCCCTCCCCACTCCCCTCTCTATAGAACAGACAGGGTTGTGTCTGATGCAACAAGCCACAATTTCCTGATATTTTGCAGTGAATGGAAAAGAAGGGGGGAAGGGGAGACCTGGGAAAAGTCTTTTTAAATGCAGATAATGGTTTATTTGCCTAATAAACCCAATTACAAAGTTTCTTAAAATCGCCTGGACTATTGATTTTTTGCAAAAAAATAAAATAAAATATGACAGTGACTCTTTAAAGTATATCACTATTGTTTTACCCCTTAAATCTTAACCTTTATTCTGAATAAAAATTAATCACTAACTTTTATGTACAGAATAAAATGTTAGTGCTAAAAAACAAAATTGTCCCATAAGGGATTCAGTGAGCCGTGATCTGACCCACAGCCTCTCTCACTGCCTAGGTGCCACTGTTGTGCTCGGCCATGAGTGACAAGTTGTCAATTGTCCCTACACTGCGACGTGCTGGAGCCATCAGGTGGTCAAGTTAGTGGTGCAACGCCAGGCCACAAATCAGAGTTCAGGAGGATCACTGAAAAAAAGCCAGGAATCAATACCCTATCCACAGGATAGGGGAAAAGTAAGAGATCGCAAGGGGTTAGACCTCCGTGCCCCCCCAGTCATCTCCAGATAGCCCCTCCTGTTTTCCATACAGCGGGTTGGCACGGAGCATGGCTCTATTTATTCCCTATGGTGCCACCAGAGAGAGAGACAAGTACAGCAATTGGCTCTTTACCGTACCTCTAAAGAAAATGAATAGAGCCGCTGGTCACATGCTGACTGGTGGCTGTTATCAAAACAAAGGAGATGGGGTCCAATCTGGAGATCACCGAGGGCACTGAGGTCAGATCCCTAGTAAACTCTTACTTGTCCCATATCCTGTAGACAGGGGACCAGTGAGTTTTAATTGGAGAATCCCTTTAAGACTTCACATCAGGGTCAGCTGTTTTGGTTGATACTAGTCCTTTCACACTTATCCTCTCCTGTGTAGCAGATTTTTGAAGACCAGGATAACAGTATACGTGACACATTGTAGTATATGTGTGTATATTTAGTACAAGCTCCATAGATCATAACTGGCAATGTATGAAACCAAAGTAAGTTAATATTAACCATTCATTATATTCATAGTGTTTGTGAATAGAATACTCTACTACTGTATGAATAAACATCTGATTAATATGTAGGCAGTTAATATTTAATAGATGGGTTCTATATATTATTTTTTTTCATATAGAACATCCTTATCTTTCTACCAATTTCAAAAGGTTAGAGTTGAAAAAGAATAAAACAAATATGGAAACCATCTATAGCTTCAGTAATCCTTGAAATTCATGAGATCTCTAGAAGAATGTGCAAGGCAAACCATCCTTAACAGTTTTTCAAAGCATAAACTGGATTGGTTTCTTTACAAAAGATGTTCAATGAAATACAGGAAGAATTCTGGGTAATAGGGAAAAGGGCTGAAAAAAAAATCATTTGAACTAAGAAAAAGATCAAGCTGAGAATGACATCATTAGTACAATCCAGTTAATCCATTTAGGAGTGTTGGCTGTTGAAAACTAAAGTAATTATGTCTAAAATAAACGCTTTACTGTTTGGTTATGTATCAAAGAATAAGGACTGTCTTAGCTTAGTGAGACTTGAAGGTCATTTGTACAGGTTACTCAGTTTCTACACTTACCCAGCCTGCACTTGTTCACTATTTAATACTTTATATTTCAGAGGCCAAACTTTTCACACAGGCTGGAGATGCATTTTGTAAAAACAAAAAAAAAAAAAAAAAAAAAAAAAAGCAACCCATGTATGTCAGCGTTTTACCCTTATTATTGGATTTTATTATTGTAAATCTTCATTACTGATGGGTAATGTCATATTTCAAGTTACCTTTTTTGTTTGCTAGATTTAATAGAGATATCCCATGAATAATTTTCATACGATGAAACCTAATACACTGTTAATATCTGTTTTAGGCTATGATCACACACAGTAAAATGAAAACAAAATTCAGCCATAAAACGGGTATAAAATGTAGCTGTATTTATAATCTAATGTTCTATATTAAATTCTATAAAAAAAAAAACTGCTGTCTGTGCACAAATGGGATAATAATGGTTTCTTTTTGGTTCCATGTGTGCCCTGTATAAAATCAGTCTCATTCACTCTCTGGCAGCCAACAGTATAGTCCCTTCCTTTCTTGGGTTATGTTCAAACAACGTAATTTTTCAGTAAAAAAAACGAGCGCTGATTGCAATGGAATGAGCGTCCGTTCTTTACTGCAGGGACGCCTTTGCATTGAAGTCAATGCAATGCCACCTGCTGTTTACCGTTAAAGTCTGCTCTTTAGAACGGGTGTAAAATAATGTACCTGATGATTATTTCCAAACTATTAATAGCTGTTCACACAATGTAATGGACGGCAGCGGCTGCACATTACATTGAAGTGAATGGCTAATTGATTTAAGGATACACCCGACGGTCCCTGAAAATCAAAAATAAAAAAGAACGTTCTTGCATCCGATACCTCTGTATTGGATGCAGGAACGTCCTGAATGTAGCCCGTCGGCCGGCAGTTTAAACGCTCTTAAACAAAGTGTGAACATAGCCTTGGGGTAGAGGACTTGGCGGTGGGGAAAGTGACTGATCATGTTTATCCATCTGCAATATGAAGTAGCTTCATATTATGAAATAACTCTCAAAACTCTTCATTGAATCATTCTTACAATCCCTTACCAACACGGCATGGTTTTTCATACAATGCTTCCTTTTTGTTTGTTTTCTTTGAAGTTGTATTGTTTAACCCCTTCCCAACCAATGGACATAACTGTATGTCCTCGGTCGGGTAGGGGTATTCAGAGCGGGGGCCGCGCCGCAACCTTGCTATGAACCCCCCGCAATCCCAGGTGTTATTAATAGCCCGGGATCGCGGTGGTTTAGAGCGGGTTCAGATTCCTGATCTTGCACAGTAAATGGCGTAAGTGCAAAAATCCACCAAAGTGCAAAATTGCGCATTTTTGGTTGCATCAAATCCAGAAAAATTGTAATAAAAAGCAATCAAGGAACCGATAGAAAGTACAGATCATGGCACAAAAAATTACAACTCAACCAACCCTATAGACCAAAGGATAAAAGCGTTACAAGTAGGGATGGTCCGAACCGAGTTCGGTTCGGGTTCGTCCAAACCCGACCTCTCGGTAATGATTCCCGCTGTCTGCCCGCTCCGTGGAGAGGGTGTATACAGCGGGAGGACCAGCCTGGAAAACTGGGATACAGCCATAGCCATAGGCTGTATCCCAGTTTTCCAGGCGGTCTTCCCGCTGTATCCACCCGCTCCACGGAGCAGGCAGACAGCGGGAATCTGATGCTTGAGGAACATAGATAACCTGTCAGTTTTACCATAGGGCAAATGGTGTAAACACAAAAATCCTCCAAATATAACAAATTGCATTTTATTTTCAATTTCACTGTGCAAATATTTTTTTTCCCGGTTTCGCAGCATATTTTATGGAAAAATTAAGTATATCATTGCAAAGTACAATTAGTGGCGCAAAAAATAAGTGTTTGTGTGGGCTTGTACGTGAAAAAAAGGAAGTGCTACGGCCTTTTAAACGCCAGGAGGAAAAAACTAAAGCACAAAAATGAAAATTTGCACGGTCCTGAAGTGGTTAATAGCACTATATAATGTATTGTGATCTTTAACTCTTAATGTAAAGTGATCTTAACTTTTTTATGCCAACTACTAGGATCATAATAAATGCCAAATTTACAGTGTTTTTTTAAACTTGGCTTCTCACCATGAATAATTGAAGGAATGGTAACAGTAAAGATATCTGTATAGCTAATAGATTCTTTTTTGCTTTACAATGAAAGGTAGTACTTAATAATAAAGGCCATGTAACTCTGTATTAGGCTATGTCAGGCTGGTAAACAGATCAGGTGACAGTGCCCATACTATACACGACAAGTGGTTGCTGAATAAGCATTGTAATTTTCATCTCCCCTTTCCGTCTGATTCTTATATTAATGATGAGGAAATAATACTGTACTTACTATGTTGCAGTAAGATTCATCCTTTATAACATGTAATTGCAAAGTAATGTTCTTGAGAAATGCCAAAGATGCCAGTGCTGTGTTCTTTGTAGGTCAGGCACTAAGTCTCACTGTGGGCTACATTTTATATCATTTTCTTTGTGTGTACGGAGAACAGATTAAGACAGATTCAGTCAAGTCATATAAACTCCCTTAGGAAATGTACACAAGTTGTCTGACTGTGACTTTCAGCATGGAAACAGCCCACAGCTCTTGTTGCTGCTGGTAAAATATACTGAATATACTGTCTATCTATCTATCTATCTATCTATCTCCTATCTCTCTCCTATCTATCTATCTATCTATCTATCTATCTATCTATCTATCTATCAATCTATCTACACAACGAAATTCCGCAGCACACCAGCTTCAGGTGGAAAATAAGTGATATTTATTGCATGCGGCAAAAAATAACAGAGAGTATGCAACGTTTCTGCCTTCTCACAAGGCAGTTATCAAGCATGATGCTTCTTTGGCCGGGCCGATTTTGCTGTCCGCCGAAAGAATTGACATGTCAGTTCTTTTGGCGGAAGGCGGAATCCGCCCGGCCATAGAAAGGTGTCTATGCAGCCGGGAGAGAGACGCGCGCCGCCGCAAGCGGGCACGGGCAATAGATTACGATGGAACTTCTCTCTGCGGACTCCGTAGTGTGAACCCACCCTAATAGGGAGTTGCCCCCCCTTTGCAGTTATGACAGCTTACGCTCTTCTGGTGAGGTTTTCTACAAGATTTTGTAGTGTACAGGAGTTGGATGTTTCTCTGAGGTTGGGCAGAGAATGAACCCTATATTGCATTGATATAGATTTTATAACATATTGGTTGTTCTTTATTATATTATAGAGAGGAACCATGCTGGAGATGGGTCAACATCAATATTCACACACACCACACTCAGAGTTACCATAGCAACAACAACTGCCTCCTTAGTGTATTATACTAGCTAGGAGAAAGGTCCAGAAAGAGGGGGGAGCTATTCTAATGAGCTCCCCTCAAGAGGCAGTTGGCACAAGGGAGTTGTTGGTTAGTCGAGTGCAGCTGTGGTAGAAGTAACATCATCAACAGAGGGGAGCACAAGCTCTGTGAGGAACTGTGAGGAGATTCTTAGGAGGCAGCTAACAAGGACTGAGTCAGTGTGGACAGATGAGAGTTATAAAGCAAGAAGCTTACTTACTCTTAATATTGACCAGAGAGGAAGCCCAATCATGTTCCCTTTACTAGGTACTGTTTTATACTGAGGCATAATTTCTCAAAGTGCCCTTAGTTTCTCTGGGATCCAAAATGTTGTTGGCCTATGGCCCGGCCCAGATAACTTTAAAGGACTCTCATCCCACTTTATAGTGGTTCACTGCCAGCATACTGTACAAAAGGGCGACTCCATATACACCAACAGTCTCCATTGTAACAACAGTGACCCATCTCTGGCAGTCGGCCATATTAAGAGATATTAGGTATAAGGAAACTGATCAAGTTATAGGCTTCTTATGCAAGTAAAAGTCACTGTAGCATCTCACTGCCTCAACACCCTGCTGTCTGATTTTCTCGGCTCCTCATCACCATCAAGGGCTTCTACATTAACACCTCAGGCAGCAATAACAGAGAAGTCCCAGGGGGAACTACAAGTACCATCATCACCAATCAGCTAGGTGCAGTCCCTCTCTTTAACCATTATGGCAGTATTTACCTCAGGAAGAGGGAGAGAGTTATTACCACTCGGCCTGTGACAGGATATATCTTCATGTTTTCATCATAACCTCTATCCTCTCTGAGATCCCCTCGCTCCAGACTGCTACACTTTTAGCATGTGTATGTGGGAATGTCTGCCCATACAATTGTAAGGTTAGGCTGTTGGATGAGAGTGTCTGGCTCCATTCTGCTTCCTCCAGATCAAACTCACCACACTGTACCTTTATGGACCTTACTTTCTGCACTAGGACACAGCTACTTGCACCACATTGTAATTGGTTCCTACAATTTTAGCGCTACAATTATATGATGTATTTAGCACTCCCCAATGAAGTCAAAGGGAGCTGAAAACCATGTTTTTGGTGAGGAGTTTTTGACTTTTGGGGGCTTTTTTGTCTTTTTAACTGCACTTGTACACCATGGAGGACAGTTACTAAGGAGTCTAATGTGTGCAACTATTCTAATGGGGACTGGTGTGTATTTTGTTCCAATAGCTTGTGACTGATTTATTAACATGTAGAACTGCCATAGTGAATGTATCTAAGTAAAAAGTCGCACAAAAAGTCACAAAAATTTAAAAATTGCACAAGCATATTCAGCAGGTACCGACCAGACGTAGGCCTGCACCTGTTTGTGTGACTTTTTAAAATGTCGCAAATGATACATTGGGCGCTAATCCCAGAATATGCGAACTTTTGGGTGAATACTCAAATTCAAATAGGCAGATTAAAAAAAGGCACATCTAAAAAATATTCAACTGTCGAATACTGGTTCATAAATAGAACTTAGACCAAAAATGGCTGAAAAAATCCAATTATTCACCTAAAAATAGGTGCAAGGCCCTTGATTTATTTCCCCCTATGTCTTTGTACTATTAGATCAGACTTTCCCTCACTTTAATGTACTACATACCAATTAAAATTATGTAAATGATAGGTATTAAAGGTAAGGCAATATTGTATGCATCAGCTGTTTTATACACGTGTAAATTCTTTCCTCCTTGTGAGTTGTGTAATTATATTCCAACTGAAGTGTTGTTTGCAATATATTTTACTTTGACATATTGCAAAGTGTGCACTTTTTAAGGCAAACTACATACAAGATCCACATCTTTCATTTAGAGACTATACAATTGCTATAAATATACTATAGCAAATAAATAGGCACAGTAGATAGTATATGATATACATATTTTATATATTTTATAAATAGGCATATATGATAGTATATGATATACATATTTTATATACATATTTTGTCATTTCTAAAAAAAATTTACTTTCTTACCTTTAGTTTTTTTGTACATTGCAGCTTCTTAGATTTTATTTTGCCCACAGCAATGGAACTACATGTCTGGGGCAGCTTGTAACCAATACTGGATTGGAATTGTTATGCGCTGTAAATGATGCCTTCTCAGATTATCAAAAATATGACAGTATGATGAACTTAGTGAATGTAATTTTTTATATCTTATCTTTACCATTATCTCTTAAAAGAAAGTAATCTTCCAAGTCAGCTTTGACATAAGGGGCCTAGGCATTATAGGAGAGTGAACTAGAAGAGTCAGTAACCTTGATCAGGTTTCCTTCACAGTCAAAACGATATCATCTGTAAGTGAAGCTCCATTTTTGTAGTATATATACCCATCAGATGTACTATTTTATAATGTGTCTATTACATGTTTGCAGAGTTAGGCTGGGTTAACACACAGTATATTTCAGGCAGTATTTGGTCCTTATGTCAGATCCTCATAGCAACCAAAACCAGGAGTGGATTGAAAACACAGAAAGGATCTGTTCACACAATGTTGTAATTGAGTGGATGGCCGCCATTTAATGGCAAATATTTGCTGTTATTTTAAAACAACGGCTTCTGTATTGAAATATGGTTATTTACCGTTATATGACGGCTATCCACTCAATTTCACCATTGTGCGAACAGAGCCTTTCTGTGTTTTCAATCCACTACTGGTTTTGGTGCTATATATACTGTGTGTGAACCCAGCCTAAGGCTATGTTCACACTATGTTTAACAGTGTCCGTTGCATTGCAAAGGATGCTTTTAAACTACCCGGCTTTTCACTTCAATGTAATGTGCAGCCGCCACCACATGTACATTGTGCGAACAGCTATTATTTCCAGATGCTGTTCATTGAAATGAAATAAAAGGCAGTTACTTTTTTCTAATACCCGTTCTAAAGAACAATGCACCCCTGCAGTAAAGAACGAATGCTTATTCCATTGAAATCAGCGTATGATCTTTACTGAAAAATTAAGTTGTGAGAACATAGCCAAGTAGAGGTTCATTTGTTTCACATATAGGCTATGTTCACACTGTGTTTACCAGCGTCCGCTGCATAGCAACAGATGCTTTCAAACTGCAGGCCGCCGGGCTGAATTGAGGCTGTTCCTGCAGCCGATACATCCGTATTTTAACATTGACTTACAGGCACCGTTGGTGTGCCCGCAAATCAATTAGCCATTCACTTAATGTAATGTGCATCCACCGCCGCACATTACATTTTGTGAACAGCTATTATTTCTGGATGCTGTTCTTTGAACAACGCCCAAAAATAATAGGCATGTACATTATTTTAACGACTGTTCTAAAGAACGGACGTTAAAAAAACTAAGTGTGAACACAGCGGGCGGCATTACCGCCCAGCAGTAAAGAACGGACGCTAATTCCATTGCAATCAGTGTCTGCTCTTTACTCAAAAAGAACATAGTGGAACATAGCCATATACTGTCAGGCTTGGTCCAAACATGATGTAAGCATTTAGTCAATGGATGACAGCGTTCAACGTAAAAACTTTTTTCTTTCTGTCCCAAGTGAGCCAGCGTCCCCTGGCACTAAAGCGCAGGCGTCGGCTTAACCAATAGAAAACTCGGCGTCTCAGACTCCATGGGAACAAAAGGTCACATGACCAAATGATGTGTGTCATCCCATAAGATCACATGACACTTACGTCATCCCGTGGGCGTTCCCAGCGGAAAAACATCCGCCCCTATTGTCATGGCATATTGCTAAATCAAAAAAAGCGATTTTAGTAATGTAATGAACTGGACCTTGGTAGCTGATCAGCAATCCGGGGGTTGAATATAGTGCACGGGCACAAGGTCCGCCCACACCAACTCTCCCTATATGTACATGCATCCTCTGCTTAACCCTCAGACCCATTTAAGTTGCTCCCGTATACACTCATATTCGGCTATCTAGCTCACTCTATAATTACATATATGGTAACGGGGCCACCAATATACAAAATCTAAACTTTGTAGTTAAAAATACCTTTATTTAATTATAGTTATTTAATTTTATTATATATATATATATATATATATTTTTTTTTTTTTTTTTTTTTTTTTTTTTATAAATGTACCACTGCAAAAAACTACTGCAAAAAAAAAACTGGAAAAAAAAACGCACAAAAAAACGCACAAAAAAACGAAAACAAATGTGAATTGAGTCCTTAACCCTAATACTTTTTTCCATTTTTTTTTTTTCATTATTTTCAGGACACACGTGTGGCTCTTCTGCTGTTCTGGACACTAAAATACAAAGAAAATACCAATTAAAATGATCATACTGATAAAAACATTGTCATACTAAAACCTATACTCCAAAGGATTTTATATACATAATAACCTTAAATAAGGGAAGAAAGGGAAAAGTCCAGATTAAGGCCCCTTGGGGCCAACGTCCCCAGTGTGTGGATTCAGCGCAACTCCTTTGCCATTAATAATTTTTTTCTATCTCCTCCTCTTCTTAAGGGGGGGGGTACATGATCTATTACACAAAATTTTAACTGGCTAATAATGTGTTTAGCTTCCCGAAAATGGTCTGGAATAGGTAGATCCGTCATGTTCATTCTTATAGTGCTCTTATGTTTGACTATCCTACTTTTTATAAGCGTAGTTGTCTCTCCCACATAGTATAACCCACACGGGCAGGAGATCACCACAAAACTGGTGTTGCAGGTGTATCTCTCCTTGATTGCAAATCTCTTGCCCGTGTGTGTGTGTGTGTGTGTGGGGGGGGGGGGGGGGGGGGGACAAAAGCTATCACCCCTTACCAAATTGCCGCAGCATGAGCAATTTAAGCAAGGAAAATTACCTTTTTTGGCCATTGACAGAACGGTTTGTACATGTGACTTAAGAGCCCCAATGTCCGATTTGACCGGCCGGTCCTTCAGACTCTTGTTTCTCCTTTATGAAAGAAGAGGGCATTCTTTAACCCCTTGCCGCAAAATGACGTTTGGGGAACGTCATGTAAAGTAGGTACTTAATGCAACATGACGTTCCCCAAACGTCATGTTGTTCCTGCCTCCCCCCGCAGCCCGTAAGTGAGATCGGGCAGCGGGAGGAGGCAGGATCACACCACATCCCCCTGCTGCCTCTGCCCGGAGGGGAGCCGCGCTCCCCCCGGGCAGTTAACCCCATAAACGCCGCGGTCGATGCGACCGCAGCGTCTATGGGGGAGATGTGGTGTTTGCCGCCGATCGGGCGGCGGGAGGAGGCTGCAAGACGTTGCCTCCTCCCGCCGCCACTGTCACAGTGTCCCCTGGCCCCCCTTCCACTGCCGCCGGTACCGGAGATCGCCGATATCAACATTATACCGGCAATCTCCGGTACCGGCGCCGCCGACAGCTTTCATCTCCCCCCACCGTGAATCCACGGTGGGGGGAGATGAAAATGTAATAATCAGACCCCCAGATCAGCCCCCCTAGTGCCCCGATCACTAACCCGCTCCCTCCCCGGGCGGCCATCAGATCCAAGATGGCCGCCCCCATCCCTGCGAATAAACGATGTTTATTCGCAGGGATGGAAATGAAAGAATGATCAAAGCCCCATGCTCTCCGCCACCGGAGGTAGCGGAGAGCATGGGGCAGTGATCGGGGACCCCCCTGTGGGGTCCCGGAACAGGCGATCGGCGGTATATACTATATACCGCCGATCGCCTGTTCCCAGTGCTGCCGGCACTTTTTATCCCCTGTCACCATAAATCATTGGTGACAGGGGATAAAAAGTGTCACCGTGCCCCACCCCAAGTCGCCCCCCACCCCCCCAGTCACCCCCGTCCCCCAGTCACCCGCCCTTCCCATTATACGTTACCTGATCCTGGAGCTCCTTCCTCTTCGGTGTCCTGGCTGCTTCTGATGTGCGCATGTGCGCCAGAAGCATCCAGCTCTGAAAATTTAAAGTGACAGAGACCAATTTGGTCTCTGTCACTAAACTATGATTACTGTGATAGAAAATATCACAGTAATCATAGTAATATAGTGAAAATGAATATGTAAAGTACAAAAAGTGACAAACACACAAAAAAAAAAACACACACACTTTTTATTATAGTAATAATTGCAGTTTACTCCCAAATTACCCCTAACCCCCCCAGATTACCCGTAACCACCGCACGTTGCCCATAACCGCCCCAGGTTGGCCGAAATCACGCCAGATTGCACGGAACCACCACACATTGCCCGTAACCACCGCACATTGCCCGTAACCACCGCACGTTGCCCGTAACCACCGCACGTTGCCCGTAACCACCGCACGTTGCCTGTAATCATGCCAGATTGCCCGTAACAACCACACGTTGCCCCTAACCACCGCACGTTGCCCCTAACCACTCCAGGTTGCATGTAATCACAACAGATTACCCGTAACCACCCCAGGTTGCCCGTAATCACGCCAGATTACACTTAACCACCGCACATTGCCCGTAACAACCGCACATTGCCCGTAATCACGCCAGATTGCACGTAACCACCGCACATTGCCCCTAACCGCCCCAGGTTGCCTGTAATCACACCAGATTACCCGTAACCACTGCACGTTGCCCCTAATCGCCCCAGGTTGCCCGTAATCACGCCAGATTACACGTAACCACCGCACGTTGCCACTGACGGCCGCACGTTGCCACTGACGGCCGCATGTTGCCACTGACGGCCGCACGTTGCCTCTAACCACCCCAAATTGCCAAAGACCCCCTCCAGATTGCCGTAACCAACCCAAATTACATATAAGCACTTCAGTTTATCCGTAACCAACCCAGATTGTCCGTAACCACCCCACGTTGGCCGTAACCACAGCAGGTTACCTGTAACCACCCCAGATTGTCTGTAACCACCGCAGATTACCCATAACCACCTCCAGATTACCCGTTAACCACCTCCAGATTACCCGTAACCACCCCACATTACCTGTAATCTAATTTTTTTATTGTATTTTAGTAACTGCGCTATTCTAATAACTGTTTCTAGCTGCAGTTTTGCTCCAGCAAATTGGCGCTCCTTCCCTTCTGAGCCCGGCTGTGTGCCCATACAGTGGTTTATGCCCACATATGGGGTACTGTTCTACTCAGGAGAACCTGCGTTACAGATTTTGGGGTACGTTTTCTTTCCTGTTCCTCGTGAAATTTAGAAATTTCCAACTAAAGGAACATATTACTGGAAAAATTCGAGTTTTTCATTTTTACTGTCTACTTTTGAATACTTTCCTCTAATACCTGTGGGGTCAAAATGGTCACCACACCCCAAGATGAATTCTTTGAGGGGTTTACTTTCCAAAATGGGATGAACTTATGGCGAGATTTTAATACGCTGGCACTACAGGTGCACTAAAAATGCACCTGGCGCTCAGAAACTTCTTCAGCAAAATCTGCACTGAAAATGCTAATTGGCGCTCCCTTCCTTCTGAGCCCTGATGTGTGCCCATGGAGTGGTTTATACCCACATATGGGGTACCGTTCTACTCACGAGAACCTGCGTTATAAATTTTTGGGTACATTTTCTCTCCTGTTCCTCGTGAAATTGAGAAATTTCAAACTAAACAAACATATTATTGGAAAAATTTGAGTTTTTCTTTTTTTACTCTCTACTTTTAAATACTTTCCTCTAATACCTGTGGGGTCAAAATGGTCACCACACCCCAAGATGAATTCTTTGAGGGGTGTACTTTCCTAAATGGGGTGACTTTTGGGGGGGATCTATTCTGCTGACACTACAGGGGCACTGCAAACGCACCTGGCGCTCAGAAACTTCTTCGGAAAAATCTGCACTGAAAATGCTAATTGGCGCTCCTTCCCTTCTGAGCCCAGCTGGGTGCCCATACAGTGGTTTATGCCCACATATGGGGTACCATTCTACTCAGGAGAACCTGCGTTACAGATTTTGGCATGCAGCTTCTCCCCTGTTCCTCGTGAAATTGAGAAATTTCCAACTAAACGAACATATTATTGGAAAAATTCTAGTTTTTCAATTTTACTGTCTTATTTTGAATACTTTCCTCTAATACCTGTGGGGTCAAAATGGTCACCACACCCAAAGATGAATTCCTTGAGGGGTGTACTTTCCAAAATGGGGTGACTTATGGGGGGTTTCTCGTCTGCGGACACTACAAGGGGAGCTGCAAACGCACCTGGCGCTCAGAAACTTCTTCAGAAAAATCTGCATTGAAAAAGCTAATAGGCGCTCCTTCCCTTCTGAGCCCGGCTGTGTGGCCATACAGTGGTTTACGCCCACATATGGGGTACCGTTGTATTCAGGAGAACCTGCGTTACAAATTTTGGGGTACTTTTTTTCTCTTGTTCCTCGTGAAATTGAGAAATTTCAAACTAAACAAACATATTATTGGAAAAATTCGTGTTTTTCATTTTACTGTCTAATTCTGAATACTTTCCTCTAATACCTGTGGGGTCAAAGTGCTCATCCTACCCAAAGATGAATTCTTTGAGGGGTGTAGTTTCGAAAATGGGGTGACTTTTGGGGGATTCTATTCTGCGGACACTACAGGGGATCTGCAAACGCACCTGGCGCTCAGAAACTTCTTCAGAAAAATCTGCATTTAAAAAGCCAATTGTCGCTCCCTTCCTTCTGAGCCCTGCTGTGTGCCCATACAGTGGTTTACGCCCACATATGGGGTACCGTTGTATTCAGGAAAACCTGCGTTACAAATTTTGGCATGCTTTTTTTCTCATGTTCCTTTTGAAAATGAGAAACTTTAATCTAAACGTTTATATTATTTGAAAATTTAAATTTTCAATTTTTTTACGGCCTAATTGTGAATACTTTCCTCCAGCCCCTGTAGGGTTAAAATGCTCATTATACCCCTAGATTAATTCTTTAAGGTGTCTAGTTTCCAAAATGGGGTCACTTATGGGGGTTTCCAGTATACAAGCCTTCTAAATCCATTTAAAAAAAGAACTGGTCCCTAAAAAAAATCAGTTTTGGAAATTTTCACAAAATGTGATAATTTGCTAATAAATTTCTAAGCCCAGTAACACCCTAAAAAAGTAAAATATGTTTCCAAAATTATGCCAGAATAAAGAGGACATATTGGTAATGTGATTTAGCAACTAATTTATGTGCTATGACTTGCTTTTTTAGAAGCAGAGAATTTCAGAAGTTCATAAAATGCAAAATTTTCAAATTTTTTCATGATATTTTGATGTTTTTCACAAAAAATACACAAGTAGTGACCAAATTTTGCTACTAATATAAAGTGCCATATGTGACGAAAAAAACAATCTCAGAATCGCTAGCATACGTTACAGCATCACTGAGCTATAAGCGCATAAAGTGAGACAGGTCAGATTTTGAAAAATGAGCCTGGTCATTAAGGCCAAAACAGGCTTTAGAGGCAAGGGGTTAAAGGACTGTACCTCCGGACAGCCATCACCCAAGATACCCCAATGTTTGTTGAAAATATGGGCAATACGTTTACTGTTTGGACTTGTAGGTCAATACACACAGTATTCTGTCCCCACCATTCCATTTAGGGGGGCCTGGTTTGAGTAATTCTGCATGATCTAACAATTTCACTATTTCCTTATGTGACCGTACTAATTCTTGGGATAACCCCTATTTACAAACTTCACTACCATATCCTCCAGTCTAGGATCCACCTGTTCCTCAGCACTGACGTAAGTGTCATGTGATCTTATGGGATGACACACGTCATTTGGTCATGTGACCTTTTGTTCCCATGGAGTCCAAGACGCCGAATTTTCTATTGGTTAAGCCGACGCCTGCGCTTTAGTGCCAGGGGACGCCGGCTCACTTGGGACACACAATGAGGCAGCCTGTTCAGGTGTGTTTTAATTTGTGTTTAATGTTAATGTTTGTGATATATAAGTATGTAATTTATGTGTACTGATCAGTTTGAAAAAGACTCGGATGAGTCGAAACGTTACTACATTGTTTATGGAGGAATAAAAGAAAAAGTTTTTACGTTGGACGCTGTCATCTATTTTCTTACATTGTACCTGCGGGTTCGATTGGGATCCACGACCCAGGTGAAAACTGCGTCCAGAGGGAAGCCAAGTTTGGCCCCTGTGGCTGTTTGAGTGCTACTGAGGATTTTGCTTCTTTTTGTGTACGCATTTAGTCTAACAGAGGACATGGATCCATTTCATACTGGTTTTCATTTATTTTTATGATGACTAAAACTGATCAATGTTAAGAACAGTTCATGGTAGAATGCACTGAAGTCCTAACTGTAGAAGTGGATGGAGCAGTATTAGTAAAATTCTGTCATTTTCCTTTTTAAAAGCCATCTTTATTTTGTATTTTATTTATTGAACTCTTGCTCCCATTTTTATATAGATGTGTTATCTGTGTGTGCATTGAAATATGCTCTCTGATACACTACAGTGAAATCATGCACTGATGTTGACACTTTTTACATCGAGGACAATAATAGCCTGTGGTGAAATAAATGGAATAAATACCATTCGCTTTTGTATCATGTCATAAATGAAGCCTACCATATCCTAAATTCTTATATGCCGCATAGAGATTTTAGTACACTAGGAAATGAAGCAAACTATTTAAGGGAATGTGTTCAGTTTCGATGGGTTTTTGTGTCCATAATAGCCACAAGAAAGTGCTGCTTTACATAAATGGAGAACAGTTTGCGCATTGTAATGCCTATGCAAAATTGTATAACTAAAAAATGCAGCACATTCAACTGTAAACCTCCAATAATTCCCTTTTAAATGCATTTTATATAGTATTTTGCTCCACAGAGCTTGCTTTTGCCATTTCAGCTGAAAAAAAGACACAAGGAATATGGCTGTCATTCTCAGGCTATGTTCACACAACGTAATATGTCAGTAAAGAACGGACGCTGATTGAAATGGAATCAGTACCCGATCTTTACTGCAGGGGTGGCATTGCATTGAAGTCAATTGATTTGCAGGCCAACCGACGGTGCCCGCGAATCAATAGTAAAAATAAAATGTCCTGAATGCAGCCCGACGCCAGCCAACAAACACTGTTAAACCAGGTGTGAACATAGCCTCACAGGCTCTTGCTGAATCTCAAAAAAAGAGAAAAGGCGAACGCTTTTTCTATTTACAAAGACATCCATTATTGCCGGGATGTAATTGACTTCAATGCAATGCATTAAAGTCAATGGAATGACAATAATGTCATTAATGATTGTGATTGTGACAATTATTTTCAGGCATCTTTGCAAACAGCGGACATTTCTTTTTAATTGTTCACTTTTTTCACCCAAAAGCCAATTAGTCCACCTAAACTAGAATAATGTACCAACAGCCGTCATTGCACTGATGGACGACCAAACGGCAAAATGATGAAGGTAACTTTAAACTCAAAACGAGGAATGTAATTTTTCTTTTAAAAAACGGAGAGGTAAAATGTAGATTGAACACAGCCATGGGGATTTTCTGCTGCTCTGGACAATTCCTGTCATGGACAGAGGTGGCAGTAGAGAGCACTATGTCAGACTGGAAAGAATACACCACGTGCCAGAAATATAAAGGGCTCTAGAATCTGTTTACGCTATATTAATAATAATAATAATTATTATTATTATTATTATTATTATTCCTGCCAGGTATACAGGCTCTGATAAGTACTGGAAGACTTAATATGTTTAAATAGACATAATTTACAAACGTGTATAACTTTATTAAAGAATTTATTTAAAAAAAAATACTCCTTTAAGAATCTTAGCCTTGTTCCTTCCTAATTGAGCAGCCCTTTTCCCCCATTCCAGAGAGTTCCTCACCCAGAGCTGTGCAGAACGCTTCATTTCACAGCACTATATTACCAAATCAGTAAGGTTGCAGGACCTGATGCATTTATTCCCAGTCTGCTATTTCTGGGACCTCATTCAGTACAAGCAGTGGGCTGTAGGACACTCCTAATTCTCTTCAAATGTCTAAATCACCACTTGGGGGCTGGGGATAGAGCTCAAAGATAAAATCCAGTCAAGACTCTTTGACATCAGAAAATATGCATTGTCTCAGGTGAAAGGGGTGAGCTACGGAGCTGGAGACAACTCCACACTGGGTATTTTTTTCGATGTCCAACTTCCTCTCGAGGGTGAATGACGCAAAATCACACTGAAGCCAGTATTTTAGTGATAAAACAATATCAATAAATTATTTACCTTATACTGTATGCCTTTATTTAAATAGAATTTAAAAATAGATTTTAATTTGATATTAGTTCACTATTTTATATGGCCAGCAGTTTGATATACAACTGGCTGGTGACAAACTCCCTTTAAGACATGTGATAATTAAGATGTTATAATTTTACAGATAGCCCAAACAGCAAGTGAGACAAACTACATTTGTATTTGTAAAAGCATGTTAAATACTCCCAAGCTACAACTAAACACATCAAATGACAAAAGATGACTTCAATAAAGAATTCAATAAAGCATATATTAGTCCATTGACATGACAGTTGTCTGAGTCGCTGCCTCCCGTGGGGCCATAATTATCATACACAGGTAGCAGGACGCACTCTAATTTGTCTCCTAGTGTCAATTTAAAGTTATCATCTAATTAGTCTCCAAAAAGTCATTTGTGCAGAAACATTGCACAGTCCGTAAACAAGGCGTCCGCGACGGAGAAAAGCATCAATACCTGGGATGAAACCTTGGAAAACAAATAGGTGATTTCCCTCCTGGACCAATCAACACAATATATCCAACTACCCCAGTATTTAGACTGATAGCAGTAGTAAACCTCTGACCTGCAAATCACAAGGTACCGAGTTAATCCAGTATTCATGACTGGATTAAATATAATCTAACAGGTGTTAATCCCTTACGAATATCAAACATTGGAAAACAAGAGCCATTTTTGGATTGTGAGAGGCACTAAATAAAATGCAATAAAATGCAAACAACAACTGAAAAAAAAATACCTGACACAATTTTTATATTTGCGGTTATATTTTTGTATTAGAAAACTTTGAAAAATACATAATGTAATTGTATTACATTACAAAATCTGTTTTGCATCTGTTATTTTCTGCAGGGGCAGCATTGCACTGAAGTCAATGCAATGCTGCCCACTGTGTTCACACTGTTATCGTTATTTAAAATAATGTACATGCCTAATATTCAATGAACAGTGTCCGGTAATAATAGCTATTCACACAGCGCCGCACATCACATTGAAATTAGTGGCTAATTGATTAGCTTGCACACCCACAAGTCAATTGTAAAAAAAGAATGTCCTTGCAGTTGATATCGGTTGCGTTTTGGAGATAGTTACTGTTCATCCAGTAAAATTTTATAGGGGGGCAATTTATTGTCTAATATTACATTTTATACACTCCTAATTTTAAGCTGTGTTCAATAATGCAGTAATGCAATGAAAACGCAATGTGAATGCATCATTTAGTTGCAGTAATTGCAGTAATTTCATTGTGTAATCGTGCGTTTATACAGGCAGATTTATCTGGGCAAATTTCTGAAGCCAAAGCCAGGAATAGACTATAAACAGGTCATAAAAGAAAGACTGAAATCTCTCCTCAAATCCATCCATTCAAGAATTAACCGAATTGTCAAACTATAAACCACATATCAGGACCAGGACCAGGAGGTTCCCAACCATTTTACCACAGAGCCATAAACTATTTTTTGCCATTCCTGACCCCTACTTTAATCCTTCTCTAAGGCTATGTCCACACACAGTACTTTTGCTTAGTGTTTGGTCAGTATTGTCAACCAAAACCAGGAGTGGATTGGAAACACTAGTGGGCCCCAGATACCACACTCCGACACTGCATCCACTCAATTTCAACAGTGTGTGAACATAGCGTTTTTGTGTTTCCAATCCACTCCTGGTTTTGGTTGAAAATACTGAGCAAAAATACTGTGTGGGAACATAGCTAAAGTAGCTTTGTGTAGAACTAGGTACATTATTCTGTAATCTTGTGCATTGCTTTTATCTAGTCTAGATGTGTGGTCTGCTTTATCATTTTATACCTGTGGGGAGGGGGGCTAATTCTTTGAGCCTGATGTGCTACTGTGTTCTGTGTAAAATTGCAAGCATCTATAAGAAAATGCCATGAACCTTTGATACCCATCTAACAGCTGTGTTTGTGTATATTGTGATATATTTGGGTGCTATAGACAAAAAAGCCAGATATGTCCCTTTGCAGCCAGATATGCCCCCTTGTAGCCAGATGTGCCCTCTGCATCCACATGTGCCCCCCTGCAGCCAGATGTCCCTTGCAACTAGGCACACCCCTGTAACCAGCTGTGCCCATCTCAGCCAGATATTCACCTTGCTGCCAGTTGTGCCCACTGTAGCCCCATATGTCAAGAACATATAGTGGCTAGTGAGGGCGACAGCACATACAGACAGCATGTCTGTTGGACCCTGCACCAAGAAGGATTAGGCTGGTGAGAGGTGCTGGAAGAGGGCTGCTCAGAGCCGTCAATTAGTGTAATTCAGGAGGCCATCTTTCTGCTGTTCTTCCGTCCCCAGCACCATTACTAAGCCCTGCCCCCTTGTAGTACGTTTATCACAGGTTGAAAAACAGTGGTCTGTAGTACTGAGTTTTGTCATAGGTGCCCATCCATCGTCTCTTTCTACCGATATGTTTGTTTGAACATCTTCATAAAATAGAGCCATTATTTGTATAAACCACAGCCGTTATTTGTATAACCACAGCTATTATTTGTATAATCACAGAGGTTATTTGTATGACCACGGCCATAATTCTCCTTTAAATGATGGCCGTCTAATAAAAACTACCATCATTTTGATTATCTTAGAGCTTAGAGTTTGGCTTGCTTTGCTTGTCTTTTCTAGTGAATG
>NW_027209391.1:0-24998 GCF_027789765.1 Dendropsophus ebraccatus | reverse complement strand
TTTGCACAAAGCTCTGACCTGTTTCTTTGTGAGGGGTTGAGGCCAATTCTGTATTGCCTCGATTTTAATTTAGTTGTGGTTTGATTAACCTCTCCCAATAATGTAGCCCAGGTATTTGGCCTCCTCTAAGGCTAGTGCACACTTCTCTGCATTTATGGTTAACCCCGCATCGCTTATGGCTTCTAACACCGCCTGGACCTTACAGAGGTGACTTTCCCAATCCGGGCTAAAAATGATCACATCATCGAGGTAGGCAGCGGAGTAATCACGATGTGATCGCAGAATCAAGTCCATCAACCTCTGAAAAGTGGCAGGGGCTCCATGTAACCCGAATGGCATCACTACATATTGGAAGAGTCCATCAGGGGTGGAGAATGCAGTCTTATATCTAGCCTTAGGGGTGAGGGGGATCTGCCAGTAGCCCTTTGTGAGATCGAGGGTGGTTATGTACCTGGCATTACCCATTCTTTCAATCAACTCATCTACCCTGGGCATGGGGTAGGCATCGAACTTGGAGATCTCATTTAACTTTCTAAAATCATTACAGAACCTCCAAGTTCCATTGGGCTTTGGGATTAACACAATCGGGCTGGACCACTCGCTCTGTGACACCTCAATGACTCCTAGGTCAAGCATACGCTTTACCTCGGCTGATACCGCCTCCCTACGTGTTTCAGGTATCCTATAGGGTTTGAGGTTTACTCGGCTTCTAGGCTCAGTTTCAATGTGATGGTGAATGCGATGTGTACGCCCTGGAAGGTCAGAAAACTTATCTTTATTTTTCTGCAAAAACTCTTTAGTCTCCTGCTTCTGTGACACTGATAGAGTATCACCAATCTTGACCGGAGGGGTTGGTTGTGACAAATTATTAACAGAGTTTGTCGCCACCAAGGATTTCCTGTCTTTCCAGGATTTGATCAAGTTTATGTGATAAACTTGGAAAGGCTTCCTTCTACCGGGTTGGTGCACCTTGTAGTTCACCTCACTGATTTTTTCTACAATTTCATAGGGACCCTGCCACTTCGCTAAGAATTTACTTTCTACAGTGGGAACAAGAATGAGTACCCGATCACCTGGGCTGAATGTCCTGATTCTTGCAGAACGATTGTAAATTCTACTTTGGCCCTCTTGCGCCCTCTGGAGGTGTTCCCTTACTAGGGGCATTACAGTGGCTATACGGTCCTGCATTTGTGCTACATGCTCAATAACACTCTTATATGGGGTGGACTCGCTTTCCCAGGTCTCTTTTGCAATATCCAACAAACCCCTAGGGTGACGACCATAGACCAACTCGAAGAAAGAGAACCCTGTGGATGATTGGGGCACTTCCCTAATAGCAAACATCAGGTAAGGTAGTAAGTGATCCCAATCCCGACCATCTTTTTCCACCACTTTCTTTAACATATGTTTTAGGGTTTTATTAAACCTCTCCACTAATCCATCTGTCTGGGGATGATATACAGAGGTACGTAGGTGTGAGATTTTAAACAGTTTGCATAGTTGGCCCCCAAGGACATGATTATGGGCCATGTCCAATACCTGATGCCGGTACGACTTAGGCACCAGAAGCTGTTCCACAACCTCATCATTAATGTTAGTGACTCTATAGAAGAGATCATTAGTCATAGAAAAATGTGGAAACTTTTTCTCAGCTTCTGGTTCCTGAGGTACCCCATTCATAACGGCGACCTGCTCTGTCGCATTTTTGAGAGTGGGGTCCTGCAACTGTGCAGTACCAAAATTATCCCTAGACACCTCTAAGTCTGGAACATTCTGCTCAGTGGGAGGAGCCTCTTCCTAACCAGCCAGGACCTGCAAAGGAAAAGCATCATTTTAATCCTGTACATTTTTATCATTTACCGTGGGTAATGCAATAGACTTAGGGGTCTCCTCACTTCTTTCAGGGGATTGTTGTTTTCCCCATAGAGCCCAGAACAAGGGAAAATCGCGCACCAATATCACATTATGCATAAGGTTTTTAACATATATAATATATAATGTAAAAAGGGAAGAGACGGCACTCCGGAATAAAGTGAAGGTGTATTTATTCACCCAACACGTATGGCAACGTTTCAACTCTGCTCTAGAGTCTTTCTCAAGCAGTTACAAAGTGGTAAAAGAGTGACATTTATATCGGAGGTTCCGCCCACTGGCCATGCCTCCCAATTAGTGACATCAGAAAATGTGCATGTATCAACAAAGTGTAAAACAGCTCATCGCAACATCAGAATAATGTTGATCATATATACATATATTGTGTGTATCATACAGACTCCATAACATACATAATGTGCATCCTGTGCGTAAAAATAGTCCAATTTAAGCCATAAATACATCCCGATAAGGGACCGGAAGGAAGAGGACGTCACTCACCAGCCCATCTACCGAGCCAATCCACCTTAAGAATCGCCACATGGCACACCGTTTGTAAACAAGACGTCCACGCAAGTCCGGAAGTGTCCCGGTCACATGGTGTGCACATAACTTCCATCAGGGGGCAAACAGTATGGAGATCTTGGCGCATGCGTATAGAGGTCCATAGAGTCACCGGGCGCCATCTTGGAGTATGGAAAGAAATTCTCTGTTGCCCCAAAACTCTGTTCCGATCACATGATCAACCTCACGCACGCGCACATGAAAAGTAAAAGTTCCCGAGCGCCATCTTGGAGTGGGGAAACCACTCTCCGTTGCCTACAGAAATGAGTAAATAGTCCGGGAGGGGTTTCAAAATCGCGGCCACCAACTGTAAAGAGAACCACTGGTAATAACACGCCCATACGGTCTTGCTGTTCCTAATTTTGCTATGGTGATGATTTCACACTTGCAGGTGCAGCTCGACCGGACTGTGTACCTCCTTCTATTCGAATGCACACCAGTGGTACCTCCTAGTGGACGGACTTGTCCTCCCTCCCAGTCAAAATAAAATGAAGGCCAAATCCCGATAGAATAATGCGAAAAAAAGGTAAATACAGGCTCGATGGGTCAGGTGAGTGTAGATCCTCATTCCATCTAGGGAGACAGAAAAGAGACAATGTAAATATAAAAAGACATTGTGAATGTAGTCAAAATAGTGCACAATAAGTGATTCAAAAAAGCAATTATATTACATATATATTACATATTACTTGTTCCTTTTATAATGACACGAGTAGTATCCAGGTTTGCTCTATAGTTACAAAAAAGCTTTAAGGGAAAAATCCACATTCAAGTCATGTGGTTGCAAGGCACTCAAACGGGTGATCCATTGGGCTTCCCTACACTTTAGTATTTTTTGTCTATTACCACCCCGACGGGGTACTGGTATATGAACCAAAATCATAAAGCGTAGCTGTTGCAGTGTATGACCTGCTTCCAGAAAATGTCTCGCCACAGGAAGATCCAAACGCTCTTTGTGTATTGAAGATTTATGGTTATTTAACCGTATACGACATTCGTTGGTAGTCTCAACTACATATATATAGGGGCAGGGACACTGTAGGACATAAATTACATGGTCCGTTTTGCAAGTCGTATGGTACCTGAGTTTGTATCTGCGATTGGTGTTAGGATGGACAAATACATCACCCTTAATCATAAGGCAGCAACTCTCACACTAAGCATGGATAGCTGCCTGGTTTTAAGGTAGATGATAAATCCAGTTTATCCCTCTGACAGTCTGCGTGTACCAGTTTATTCTTAAGGCTCGTTGCTCTTCTGTAGGAGAGAAAGGGGGGGGGGGGATCTCAAAATTGTGACATCATGATGATAATTAGCTATTAATCCCCAGTGTTTCCGAATAATTTTAGCTATGTTTTGGCTCTGTTCATTAAATGTGGATATGAAGGGGATACGGTCCAATGTCAGTTTCTTCCTAGTGTCCGTCCTTTGTCCCTCCTGTTTAACTTGTATAATGCTCTTTTTGACAAGTTTTTTAGGGTACCCTCTTCTGATGAACCTGTCTCCCATTTCTTCCAGTCTAGAGTCAATTCTTGTCATTTCGTCCACGATCCTACACACTCTCAGTAACTGGCTTCTGGGCAGGGACTCAATCATTCTCCTAGGGTGCAAACTGTCTAATCTGAGCAAATTGTTCTTGTCTGTGGGTTTCAAATAAATATCAGTCGCCAGGGCGCCTTCTTTGACATAAACCAATGTGTCTAGAAATTGTACACCAATGGTAGAACTAGTCATGGTAAATTTGATGTCGGCGTCAATGTCATTCATATAATCAAAAAATTCCTCCTGTGTACCAGTCCAAATCAAAAAAATGTCGTCTATGTATCTCCACCACCCGAGCAACTTGCTCTGGTGGTGGGACACATAGACATGGGTTTCCTCCAGGTCGGCCATGACTATGTTTGCATAAGTCGGTGCCATGTTCGACCCCATGGCCGTACCTTTAACTTGAACAAAGAACCTGTCCTGAAAAACAAAATAGTTACAGGTCAGTAATATCTCCAATAAGTCAGTCACAAACTCCCTCCCCTCACTTGTGTAGTCAGACTCCTGTAACACCTTCTTCACACTCCTCAATCCCTTTTCATGGTCAATGCAGGTGTATAAACTGGTCACGTCAAAGGATGCAAGGATGCAGTCTGTTGGAATGGTAACCTGCCTAATTTTATCCAAAAAAAATCTGCCGTGTCTCGTATAAATGACCTAGTGTTCACTGCATACTGCCCCAATATCTTATCTACAAAGATGGCTACTGGACTAAAAATTGAGTCACAGCCAGACACTATAGGTCTCCCGGGCGGGTCCACAAGGGATTTGTGGATTTTGGGTAGACAGTACAGTGTCGGGGTGATGGAATGAGGATCTACACTCACCTGACCCATCGAGCCTGTATTTACCTTTTTCGCATTATTCTATCGGGATTTGGCCTTCATTTTATTTTGACTTGGAGGGAGGACAAGTCCGTCCACTAGGAGGTACCACTGGTGTGCATTTGAATGGAAGGAGGTACACAGTCCGGTCGAGCTGCACCTGCAAGTGTGAAATCATCACCATAGCAAAATTAGGAACAGCAAGACCGTATGGGCGTGTTATTACCAGTGGTTCTCTTTACAGTTGGTGGCCGCGATTTTGAAACCCCTCCCGGACTATTTACTCATTTCTGTGGGCAACGGAGAGTGATTTCCCCACTCCAAGATGGCGCCCGGGAACCTTTACTTTTCATGTGCGCGTGCGTGAGGTTGATTATGTGATCGGAACAGAGTTTTGGGGCAACAGAGAATTTCTTTCCATACTCCAAGATGGCGCCTGGTGACTCTATGGACCTCTATACGCATGCGCCAAGATCTCCATACTGTTTGCCCCCTGATGGAAGTCATGTGCACACCATGTGACCGGGACACTTCCGGACTTGCGTGGACGTCTTGTTTACAAACGGTGTGCCATGTGGCGATTCTTAAGGTGGATTGGCTCGGTAAATGGGCTGGTGAGTGACGTCCTCTTCCTTCCGGTCCCTTATCGGGATGTATTTATGGCTTAAATTGGACTATTTTTACGCACAGGATGCACATTATGTATGTTATGGAGTCTGTATGATACACACAATATATGTATATATGATCAACATTATTCTGATGTTGCGATGAGCTGTTTTACACTTTGTTGATACATGCACATTTTCTGATGTCACTAATTGGGAGGCATGGCCAGTGGGCGGAACCTCCGATATAAATGTCACTCTTTTACCACTTTGTAACTGCTTGAGAAAGACTCTAGAGCAGAGTCGAAACGTTGCCACACGTGTTGGGTGAATAAATACACCACTTTATTCCGGAGTGCCGTCTCTTCACTTTTTACATTATTCTGAAGGTACCGGGGGTCGGTCACCTGAGTCGTGCACCCTCAAGCTGGAAGCTTTTTGACTGTAAGTCAACACAGTGCCGTTCTACCCCTTTATCTATATATAATATATATATACTCCAAGACAGATATTACCAATAACACCAGCCCATAGGAAGAGAAAATTTGATCACCATACATATTACCTCTATACTGTTATTGACCAAATCCTGTACACTGAGACCAATATTACCAGTATATAGGAAGGAAATATTACCGCTACACCACACCCACTACCATCACCACCATATTGTTACTGACCAAATCCATACTGAGACCAATAAAAACACAGTACCAGATAAAAGTAACAAATATTACCACCACATACTGACTAACACCATTACTGCTACCGACTAATACCACCACATACTGACTAACATTACCGTTACTCCTGAATACTCCACTGTACACAGATCACTATCACCTCATCCAGTCATATAGAGGCTGACCCAGCCCTGCACAGGCTCTGTACACCATATACATTATAGTGCAGTTATATCAGGTGACTCACAGGGGACGTCTTCTCTGATCCGAGTAATTTTCATTTTCTTCTCCATCTGTCCTGGGCCATTATGAGAACTTCTCCAAGCCACGAATCCACAGAATCTGCCAGAGAAACATATTAGGCTTCTCACTCCATTAGGCACCATCCTCATCTCTCTACTAACTGCACATCTGTATTGGCCCCTTTATGCCCTCATTTAGTGGGTAGACTGACACTATGTTATCCCCCTTATAGTAAATGGCCCCCTCTATGTAGCCTCCTTATAGGCCCTCTCCCTCCCTTACTTATGCCCCCCTTACTTATACCCCCTTATAGATGGCTCCCTCTCCCCCCCTTATAGATGGCCACCTTCCCCCTATAGATGGCCCCTTCCCCCCCCCTTATAGATGGCCCCCTCTCCCCCCCCTTATAGATGGCCCCCCTCTTCCCCTCCCTTATAGATGCCCCCCCTTTCTTATACCCCTTTATAGATGGCTTCCTCTCCCCCTCCCTTTATAGATGCCTGCCCTTACTTATACCCCCTTATAAATGGCCCCCTCCCCCTCCCTTATAGATGGTCCCCCTCTGCTCCCCCCTCCCCTTATAGATGGCCCTTCTCTCCCCCTATAGATGGCCCCTCTCCCTTATAGATGGCTTTCCTATGCCCCCTCCTTTATAGATGGCCCCCTCTCCCCCTCCCTTATAGAAGGCTCCCTCCCCCCCTGCTTATATATGGGCCCCTATCCCCTCTGCTTATAGATGGCCCCCTCTCCCCCCTCCCTTATATATGGCTTCCCTCTCCCCCCTCCCTTATAGATGGCTCCCCTCTCCCCGCTTCTTATAGATTGGCCCCCTCTCCCCCCCCACACACACACCCTTATAGATGGCCCCCCTTTCCCCACTTCCTATAGATTGGCCCCCTCCTCCCCTCTCTCTCCCAGTGCATAGCAGATAACAAAAAAAAAAAAAAAAAAAAAACTCACCTGCCATCTGCTCCCCTGTCGAACCTCCCGCCTCCTGGTCTGGTCCCCGGCTGATGCGCTGATGTCGGGGGTGTCCCGTCCTATCCCTGGCAGCACGCGCATCAAAGAGCTCCCCGTGCACCGGGGTGGGACTTCCGGCAGAGGAGCGTCTCTCACGTGCGCTTCCTGTGCTGCAAGTCAGGGGAAAGGTGGTGGATGGTGTATATAATGTATTCCCCTTAGGGCTCCATGTATCACACGACACATGAGGAACCCATGCATTTAGCTTATCTCATTGTTGTTTGACCACTTACCTCCTTTTGGCATATATATATATATATATATATATATATATATATATATATATATATATATATAATGTGTGTTAAACATCAGGTCAGCTGCAGCTGACACCTCTTCTCTCCAGAAGGGATTGATGGTAAGTTTGGCCCTGGTTGTTTTACCCCCTAGTTGCCGTAGTCACTCAACATTATGTCCACTAGAAGACCAGAGTTATCAGGCAGCTAGAGGCATAGTAAAAAAGAACTGCACCTCAGTTTTGTTCCCCAAATCAACCAAGGTGCATGACAGTGGTGAAGTCCACCTCCTATGATAGAGAAAGTGGAAGTCTGATGTTACATTGTTTGTGATGGCTGTTACTAAACCACAAGCTGCTACAAAGCAATCACCTAGTGCCCTGAAGCTATTACAGGATCAGCTGGGCTGGTATAACTATTACATTCTACAATATCATGCGCTATGATGATAAGTTATCTGATGAATCAAAAGCAATGGCGTTTTTAATAGTTATACACAAAAGAAACTAAATATTTAACACTATAATTCCATGGGAAAACCCTTTTTTTATGTAAGAGAGTAAAGGATAAGATTTTTTAGGGAAGGGAAGTGTTAAGAGATGTTTCTGCCCATAAGGATACTATATTTGTTGTGGGACCATGGTTATCATTGGAGACCCAGCCCATGGTATAATAGGATTGCATGTGGGAGTGCATGTCAGACTGGCTGACCCCAGTGATGCTGTGGTTGGCTAGCATATTTAGGCTATGTTCACACTACGTATATTTCAGTCAGTATTGTGGTCCTCATATTGCAACCAAAACCAGGAGTGGATTAAAAACACAGAAAGGCTCTGTCCACACAATGGTGAAATTGAGTGGATGGCCGCCATATAACAGTAAATAACGGCCATTATTTCAATACAACAGCCGTTGTTTTAAAATAACAGCAAATATTTGCCATTAAATGGCGGCCATCCACTCAATTTCAACATTGTGTGGACAGAGCCTTTCTGTGTTTTTAATCCACTCCTGGTTTTGGTTGCAATATGAGGACCACAATACTGACTGAAATATACGTAGTGTGAACATAGCCTAACACTGTAGTAACGCTGTACCAAGGCTTTGTTATTTAACTTAGAGATTAAGCTCTACTCATAGATTAGTATTAGTGATGAGCGAGCATGCTCGTCCGAGCTTGGTACTCGATCGAGTATTAGGGTACTCGATGGTACTCGTTACTCGTTATCTCGCGATACTCGAGAAAATCTCATCATCCGTTTCCTGTAAGTTTGGGCGCTATTCTCAGCCAATAAACATGCAGGAGACTCTTTGGTACATTCTGCGATCACGTGGGACCCATACATGTCGATAGCAGCGATTGGTTGGCCAGATCAAATGACCCTGCCATATAAAACTCGGCGCCGGCAGTGCTCGCTTCAGACGCATGCTGTGAGAGATCAGGGACAGAGCTGCTGCTGGTCAGGGAGAGTGTCAGTGTAGGATTTAGCGTTCCAGTAGCAGGGTATATACTAGCAATACAAACTTTTTTCAGGGCTTAAAAGCTTTTTTTAATACTATTACTACAGACTGCTGGCTGGGAGTTGCAGTGCTGCTACCGCGATTTAACCAGCACACTGTGGAGACCGGCTGCTGGCAGAAAGGGGACATTAGGTGTTGTATACACACCCCTAAGAAGTGCTCAGTGTACTCTTTTTTTTATTTTGGGGCTGGTTATGCTGCTGTACTACACTGTATTGCTGGGATTTGAAGTACATCCTGTATAGAACTTCACTGCTCATTGTAAAGGGGTGACAGAGAGTGTGTATCTTTCCGGCAAATACCAGATTGTACCGTACAGCCCCCCCTAAACTAGTGGGTACTACACTGTATTGCTGGGATTTGTAGTACATCCTGCATAGCACTTCACTGCTCATTGTAAGGGGGAAATCACAGCGTGTATCTAGGTCCAGCCAGTACCAGATTGTACCACACAGCCCCCCAAAACTTGTGGGAGCACAAGTACTTTTCCTGATTTCTTTATTTCATACTGTGAAAGTTCCATACTGTGCAGTGTCCATAAAATGGTGAACCTCAGGGTAAAGGGTCGAGAACGGGGTCAAACTCAAAACAACGGTGGGGGGAGAAGTGGGCAGTCACATGATGCAGGGAATTTTACCCCAACTGCTAGAGTTAATTTCATAGTCAAATTCAATTTAAATTCCTTGTCTTGTCCATTTCGAGCCATATTATCTGTGGATGTCATCTTATCTTAGGAGTGTCCTCTGCCATCCTTTCACCAGTACCTTCTACCTTTTTTCGATGTTGTAGCCGTTTTGAAGGCAGGATTGACCAGGCCTTTTACCAGTAGCTTCTATCCTTCCTTGGATGTTGTAGTAGCCTTTTTGAAGGCAGGATTGACCAGGCCTTTCACCAGTTCCGTCTACCTTCCTTGGATGTTAAAGCCTTTTCGAAGGCAGGATTGACCAGGTCTTTTTAATAGACACTTGCTGTCTCTTAGAGACTCTTTAAAGAATTGAAGCTGTATTCATTCATTCATTCATTCAAATAAAATTCCTCTTAAGAAGACTGTATTGTTATTCTTTGTCCCTACCTCCAAAGATATGCAACCAGTTAGCTGTCAGCACCCAGGTTCGTGTCCACTAAATATCCCAGCCCTTGGACTCACTCCAATTTTTGAGTGGGCTCACTTGTTTCCTCACTCACTTTTAATGGTTCTCTGTGTGCTCAAAGCCATGCAGTGTCTGGCCTAACTTTTGGGAGGCTCACTTGGTTCCTCACTCACTTGTAATGGTTATCTGTGTGGTTAAGGCCCTGCAGTGTCTGGCCTAATTTTTGGAAGGATCACTTGCTTCCTCACTCACTTTTAATGGTTCTCTGTGTGCTCAATGCCATGCTGTGTCTGGCCTAATTTCTGGGAGGCTCACTTGCTTCCTCCCTCACTTCTAATGGTTCTCTGTGTGCTCAATGCCTTGCTGTGTCTGGCCTAACTTTTGGGAGGCTCGCTTGCTTCCTCACTCACTTGTAATGGTTCTTTGTGTGTTCAATGCCCTGCAGTGTCTGGCCTAATTTTGGGGAGGCTGACTGGCTACCGCTTCTACCTTGTCCACTCTGTCCTCACCGCCATGCTGTGTCAGGCTGAATTTTTGGCTGGTTCATGATATTCTACCTTCGTTTTAATGGTTCCCAGTGTTCTCAAATTCCAGGGCCTCTTGAAAAGACTGTATTGTTCTTTTTTTTTTTTTAAACAACATTTTATTCAAAGTTTACAGCGATACAGTTATACAGTTTAGAAGACAGGCTGGGTCCATACCCTTGGAGTCGCTTTCAAGTGCGAAATCCTAATAACTTTTAGGTACCCAATGTGTGGATTATGCATTCACGCGGCAGGTTGTACAAATAATGCCCGTATTGATCTGAAAATATGTCTATACCCCGCCGGAGCTTCTCAGTCGCCTGCCTATATCATGCAGACATTGGAGTATCTTTAGCAGAAACACACAATATCAAAATAGTCAAAAAAAAAAAAAAAAACAAGAAAAGAAAAACATATCAAACAATACAAATCCCATATGAAATCATGGCATTCCCATGTGCGAGTCTCCAAGGCGAATACTGATATAAAACATGTACAGTTACTGCAAGAGAGTTGTTATATGTACCGTCAAGTCACCTTCCAATGAACATGAGTAGACACCCGCCCCTTTATTACGATAGGTAAGTAACCAGTAGGTAGTTTGGCGCACTGGAGGGAGGGAGAAGGTGGGATCATAATAGGAAAACCCTTAGGGTTCACTTCCTGATCGGTGGACTTTAAGGATGCCTAGTGATCCTTGTATATCCTCTGTAAGGTACCAGGTAGATTGTGTGAAGGCTTGCATTATGGATTGGATCTCAGTGTGTGAGAAGTATGTCTCAATGAAACGCCTCCATCTGCAGAAGAGCGGTTCAGTCAGTTTATCTTTTTCTCTCAAGGCAAGTCTGCGTTCCACATAAAAGAGATGTTGTAATCTCTCTATCACTGTTGTGATAGTTGGTATGGTAGGTTTTATCCACTCCTTGAGAATGCTCAGTTTGGCTACCATTACTATGTAGTGGGCTAAAGTAGGGAGATAGGAGTAGGGTTCTCCCGAGTCCACCGGGTTTAGACTAATGTGGAACAGTGCTTCCATTGGAGTTAACCTGATCGTAGATGAAGTGACCCTGTGGATAAGGTGTGATACCTCCCTCCAGTACACCTCTAGGCGGGGGCAGTTCCAAATACCGTGGAACAAGTCAGTTCTAGGGGTATCACATTTTGGACAGGATGGTCTGCGCTCCGGAAGCGCTATAGATGGAGGAAACGTAAATGCATAGATGGCATTATGGATAAGCTTCAACTGCGTTTCCCTCCATTTCTCATTCACAATACGCTTGCGGAAGGCAGTCATCCCAGTCTGGATGTGTTTAAACATATCAGGGATATTCAGCACTGTGCCCCAGTATTTACCTGGGGGTACACTTGAAGATGGTAGTAACCGCGGGAGCATTGTCTTATACAGTAGAGAGATGGAGTTCCCAGGGGGGTGTAGTAGCAAGGAATCAAAGTCATTTGGGCAGGCCTCTGATGCCACATCTCGTAGTCTGGAAGTGAAGTAGGACTTGATCTGGTAGTATGAGAGGAAGTCGGTAGATGATGTTTGGAATGCAGTTCCTATCTCTGGCAATGTGAGCCAGCGACGTTCAGCTGGGTGGAGTAGGTCTCCCAGGACCTTAATCCCCTTATTCCTCCATCTAGAGAGAAGCCCGCTATTATCCCCTGGAGAGAAGTCTGGCACGTTCCACAATGGGTAGTGTTTAGAACACTGGAAAGGCCTATTGTAGGACCGCCTGACTTGTTTCCAAGCCAATATGGTATCACGGATGACAATGGAGTGTTTCACTTCCGGAGGGAGCACAGAGAGAGGACCATGTAGAATAGCCATGAGATCCCAAGGTTTTGATAGCTGTCTCTCCAGACGTGTGTTGGAGTGGACGGTAGTGTTATGCTGCCAATCCAATATATGCCTGAAGAGGCATGCTAAGTTATATCCTCGGATGTTGGGGAAATTAACCCCCCCTTCACCCTTGGAGAGCATAAGTTTGGAGAGAGCGATCCTCGGCTTCTTGCCGGCCCAAATGAACCTAGTGAAAGTGGATTGCAAGGAAAGAACGTCTGAATGTTTGAGCAGCATGGGTATAGTTTGGAGTGGGTATAGGAGTTTGGAAAAGCCTGACATTTTAACTAAATGACACCTACCCAGCAGAGAGAGGGGGAGTGAGTGCCACCTATATAGGTCGGAGCGTATTTTAGCAAATAAAGGGGGGTAGTTCAGGTCGTATAGAGAGTGGGACGTTTTGCCTATCTTTATTCCTAAATATGTTATGGCGGATGTTGCCATGGTAAGACCCAGGCTGGCCAAAGCAGGAGCCTGCGTTCTCAGAGGCTGGAAAAGAGGGAGCAATTCCGACTTACCTGTGTTGACCCTGTAACCCGAATAGCTGCCAAAATCCCTTAACACCTGTATGATGTTGGGGACATCAGTTATGGGGTCGTTGGAAAAAAGGATGATATCATCCGCGAACAGGGCTGCACGTACCACCTCCTCACCGACCGGAATTCCGGAGAACACCGCCCCAGAGGTAAGATATCTGGATAGCGGTTCTAGAGCTAAGTTGAAGAGAAGGGGCGATAACGGGCAGCCCTGGCGCGTTCCTTTTTGTAGATGAATGACTGGGGAGAGGAATCCTGGCGTGTAAATTCGTGCTGTTGGCGAGGAGTAGATGTGGGATAGCAGAGCTCTAAAGGGTCCCGAGAACCCAAATGCATCTAGCACCGCCCCCAGCCAGGGCCATCGGACGTTGTCGAAAGCCTTTTCGGCATCTAGTGTGACAAGGGTAGGATGGGCCCCTGGCTGAGGGCGGAGCCGTACTCTATCTAACACCGCGATCACCGTCCGGATATTAGTGACGGCAGATCTATTTTTGATAAACCCTACTTGTTCTGCGGATATCAAGTCTGGCATGATAGTAGAGAGGCGGTCGGCCATGATTTTGGTCAAGATTTTGGTGTCCACGTTAATGAGGGATATGGGCCGATATGAACCTGGTTGCAAGGGGTCCTTACCCGGTTTGGGCAGAAGTTTTATGTATGACATGTCTGCCGATGGGGGCAGGCCCTTGTCGGATAGAGCTCCATTATATAGTTCGGATAGGGGGGTAGAAATTTGGTCGCCTAGAATTTTAAAGAATTCCCCCGAGTATCCATCTGGTCCCGGGGCCTTAGAGGGTTTAAGGTGTTTAATGGTGTCCAGAACTAACTGAGGTGAGATAGGGGCATTCAGAAGGTCTAGGTGGTCAGGTGACACTCTAGGAAGGGGAATTTTTTGGAGAAGAGTGTCGGATAGCTGAGTTGTGTCGGAGTCAGTGTATATCTGTGAATAATATTGGGCTAGGTAGTCGCTAATGGCTTTTGGGCTGGCAAGGAGTCTATCACAGGCATCGCGGAGGGTGGTGATGTGATGGACCGCCCTAGGGCCTCTAGCAAGGTTGGCAAGTAGCTTACCCGCCTTGTTGCCAAATTTATGTAGGGTGGTTTCGAATTCCGATCTGTAGAGGTCCTCCCTCTGTGCTGCCCAGTCATCAAATTGGCGTTTAGCTTGAGTCCAGGCTTCCTTGTTCAGTGGGGTGGGTGTCTGTAGAAAAAGATCATAGCAATTACGCAGATGTTCACTAGCCGTTTTAAATTTTTCCAGTGCTTCCTTCTTTTTCGCTGTAGTATATGCAATGATATGACCCCGTAGTACGGCTTTTGCCGTGTCCCAAAAAAGTGTCATATTGTCCCTATGGGCTGCGTTATCTGTGTTGTATGTGATCCACCATCCCTTTAGGAGGGAGGTGAAGTTATCATCCTTGCTGAATGATTGCGGAAAGCGCCATAAAATATCAGTTCCTCTGGGGAACACCTCAGCCAGAGAAATCGATATCGGGGAATGATCTGATATTACCATTTGTTCAATTGATGCTTGTACAACTTTAGGGAACAGGGATTGGGAGGTGAAAAGGTAGTCTATACGCGACCAGGTAGACCTCGGGGCAGAATAGAAAGTGTATTCTCGCTCTACCGGGTTATGTGCCCTCCAGGAGTCCACCAGGTCGGCATGGGACAATAGTGAGGGTAGTGCTTTATCTCTGGCGGATACTACCGGGACACCTGTAGAGGAAGTTCCCGAAGACCTATCTGCTTGAGGTCGAACCACCGAGTTGAAATCGCCACCCACAATTTTGTAAGGGGCGGGGTCTGACAATATTTGTGACTCTAGGGATGAAAAAAAGGTTGCATTGCCATCATTAGGGGCATATACATTGTATATACTCAGGGTCCCACTAGGTGTTTCCAGAACCAAATTATTAATCCGTCCTGCCTTATCATGAGATGATTTGAGGACCTTATAGGATAGGTTCCTGTGCAGCAAAGTAATCACCCCCGCCTTTCCCTCCACTGAGGGGGACCCATAGATCTCCCCCACCCACAGTTTTTTCATTCTGAAGAATTCGTCCTGGGTCAGGTGAGATTCCTGAAGCAGGACGACATCCCCTTTCAGCTTTTTGAGGTGGCGTAGGACCATGGAGCGCTTATTCGGGGAGCGCAGCCCCTTCGTATTCCATGAAATTATACGCATTAAAATATGAAAGAGAAATATTTTGGCTATGCCAATGATTACTTACTGTACTTAAGTCAGTGTTCCTCACTGCCTTTTGGTTGTTTTTGGACTCGCACATGGGAGATGCGTCAACAGACATAAACATGAACTGAATAGAAAGAACATACAACAACAGCATTATAACCAACTAAAATAAAGTAACAGCGCCAATAGGTGGCGAGATGGCTAGTGCAGGACTACTAGCCAAGTAGTGAGGCGCCCTCGACTTCCTTTTTTCAGGGGGAGAAGCAAACCTCCAAACCAAATATCCTCATAATCATGAGATTAGCCTGGGAGAGTGGGGGGGGGGGGGGGGGGTAAAGGCGAGGGGGGGGAAGAATCGGGGGGGAAGAAGGGGTGACACAAGGAAGGGAGGGGGGGTAAGGAGGTGGGGGGGGGAGGAGAGGGAATGGTAGGGGAGGGATGGTCAGGGTGGGAAGGGGGGAGACAGAGAATACACGGTGTATCGTGAGACTAAGGAGAGGAGTAACCCTCCGTGCATCATTTTACACAAGCCTCCCCGTGGAAATGGAGGGATGAAAGAGGAGACGTGTGTCTAGTGGAGGCCTGAGAAAATCCAAAAAAGCCTTGGAAAAGAAAGTCAAAGTTAACCGGACCAAAAAAGAATTTCAAAACCTGTTCATCCCTTTAAATTTGGAGAGGGGGGGAGAGGGGGGGCAGTATACAAATCAGATGATCACAGTGGTTCCCCCATTATCCTGTTGTACTCCATCTTTAGCCGAAGAATCAATCATGGGGGGGGGCCAGTTCCTCCTCCGGCGCCGGCAGATGGTTCTGTTTGCGGCGTTTCTTGCCCGGGCTTATCAGAAATAAATCCGCTGACGGCTCCTGGATCATGTCTTCCTGAAGGGGGGAAGATGTCGGGACAGGTCGTAAAAGAGGGCAGTGGGCCGCTTCCTCAGCTGAGGTGTATGATTGCAGACTGCCATCACTGTATATTATCTTCAGGGTCGCAGGGTACTGCAGGCGGAACTTTATACCTTTCCTGTACAGTTCAGAGCATACTGTACTGAACGCTCTGCGCTTGCGTGTGGTCTCTGCTGAATAATCTGCAAACAGGATTATTTTACTTTCATTAAGCATAAGGGGAGTGTTCCTGGATCTAAAGGCTTTGAGGACATCCTCTTTATCATTGAAATCCAGGTATCTCATGATGACCTGTCGCGGGCGTGTTTTCCCGATACCGTTATTGTCATCAAGGTTGTAATGCCGGGCCCAACTCGGTGCGCGCGCTCCACTTTCTTGGGGAAGGGCAACCCCAGGGCTTCTGGTAATATAGTCTCACATACATGTTTAAGTTGCTGCGGTTGACGGACTCCGGGAGGCCGATTAGTCGCAGATTGTTGCGACCGCGCCCGATTCTCTTGATCCTCAAGGCGGGTCCCTAAGTATGGCGGTTTTCTCTTGTGAGGTAGCGGACCTGGGTGACTGTGGAAGAGGAAACGTTTTCCGCCTGGTGTACTCTGTGTTCAATTTCATCCATGCGAACTGCATGTTTTTGTACTTCTAGTTGTAAGGCTTGCAGGGATGCCCCTATGGTAGTGACCAGAGTCTCTCTCAGGTCAGGCGCCAGGCGATCCGCCACCGCTATAGCCAGGTGCTTGTAATTGATAGGGATCATGGGTGACTGTGGCGCAGCTGCCAGCTCATGCGGGAGGGAGATCTGGGAGTCCTGAGATAATAGAATATAGTCCGAGTCGGGTGTACTTATCTGTTCTGGTATGCTTGCCGGGTCATCATGAGCCCTGGCGCCCGCTCTGGTTTGTGATGGCGCGGCTGTACATGTGGCGTCCGCCATCTTGGGAGCAGAAGAGGCTGCCTCCGTGCTGGTGCCGGCCGGACCGGCGGGGACTCTCAGCACAAACCGGTCCATGCGAGGGTGATCCGGAGCAGGTGAGGGGTCTCACGGTAATGTCCGTCCCCAACTGCGGCCAGTGTCGTCGCTGTGTATGCGGGTATAGTGAGGTGGTCTGGAGGAGCTGCGTCCCGCACGTCCTCACATCCCTGCGCCGGAACCGGAAGTCTCTGTATTGTTCTATGTGTCCTCACTGCCTGACGTCACACTACGTCTGCAGAGGAGCAGGAGTGGTTGCAGGGGGCCCGTCGATCGCGCCCCCGCCAACCAGGCAGTTTTATTTTATTTATTTTTTGTCTAGCCGTGGCCGGGGCCTAATCATCCCATGGTTGAGGGGCATCAGGTATACCCTTGATGGTGACTGACAGCTGGCCTAGCCAGTTAGCTGTCAGCACCCGGGTTCATGTCCACTAAATATCCCAGCCCCTGGAATCACTCCAATTTTTGGGTGGGCTTACTTGCTTCCTCACTCACTTTTAATGGTTCTCTGTGTGCTCAAAGCCATGCTAGGTCTGGTATCATTTTGGGGAGGCTGACTGGCTACCGCTTCTACCTTGTGCACTCTGTCCTCACCGCCATGCTGTGTCAGGCTGAATTTTTGTCTGGTTCATGATATGCTACCTCTGTTTTAATGGTTCCCTGTGTTCTCACTGCCATGCTGTGTCAGGCTGAGTTTTTGAGTGGTCCATATGCCTACCTGTGTTTTAACCAAGCTGTTGCACAGAATTAGGCATAATGGTGCCATTAGGCAGCCTCAGAGGCATGCATACATGCTGCCCCTGCTGTTTCCTGTTCATTTCCATTTCCATCAATTTTTGAGGTTGACAGGTTTTCACACGACCTTTCCTCTACCGAAAACTTATCAGTTGGGTCGAGGTACCTTATGATTAGAGCTACTGTAGGTCCTAGGCTTAGGCTTCTAGTTAAAATAAACAAAGTAGAGGGACTGTAGTGAAAATGCTATAATACATCTTATAGCATACATTTATTAATGAACATACACATGTGCATTAAACACAAACATAAATCATAGGTTTTTTGATTCTGGGCAAAGATAGGTGATGGGTTGCCCCTAAATGACCCTGCCTAGTGCTGAGGTGGGACCCCCTGGTTCAGGCGTCCCCAAACGACAGGAGGGACTGATCCTGTGCTAGGTATAAGTAGGTCTGTCCCGTCACCGATATTAGTCGTCTTAGTACATTTAGATGAAGCAATATACAAGGTACATAGCATAAATAAGGCAGGTGTAGATGTTTAGGTTATGATTCAGATTCCCTTTACCGAACCTGAGTCGCCTGCAAAAATGCTCAAGTCTCCCATTGACTTCAATGGGGTTCGTTACTCGAAACGAGCACTCGAGTATAGGGAGATATTCGTTTCGAGTAACGAGCACCCAAGCATTTTAGTACTCGCTCATCACTGATTAGTATCTAGATATTTAACAAATGTTTTGGTGTTGACTGGTACTTTGTATCTGTTTATATGAACAATGGGGGAGATTTATCAAACATGGTGTAAAGTGAAACTAGCTCAGTTGCCCCTAGCAACCAATCAGATTCCACCTTTCATTCCTCACAGACTCTTTGGAAAATGAAAGGTGGAATCTGATTGGTTGCTAGGGGTAACTGAGCCAGTTTCACTTTACACCATGTTTAATAAATCTCGCCAAATGTTTTTGTATATTGCTCATTGTGTTACTAATACCTGGTGTTTGTTTCTCAGACTTGGAATCATCTTGTTTAACCTCTTAAGTACACAATGTGTACTTAAGAGGGTATAGAGTGGGCTCACAAAACCAGCCCTCTCTATACTGCCTGACAGTGGCAAAATTGGCAGTGGCATTTAAGTGGGATTAATCTTTTATTGGTGGTCCAGTAGTGGGATCAGCTCCTAACAATGCGATTATTGAAAGATGATCTGTTATGGTCCTTTTACACGTAACGATAACGATCGATTCGAACGATAATCGTACGTGTAAACGCTGCAAACGATCAAACGACGAGCGAGAAATCGTTTATTTAATCTTTCAACATGTTCTTAAATTATCGTTGGTCGTTCGCAAAAAATTTGCAGATCGTTCCATGTAAACATTCTTTCAATCATGTGTGAGATAGGCTTAAGCGATCGCATAACAATTTTTCCGTACGATGTATCGTTCCATTTATACAAAGCGATAATTCACCCAATTGATCGTTTAACGATTTTGAAGGAACGATTTGGTTTTTATAACGATCAGCGTTTAGACGAATAAATCGTTAGAAAAATTGTTCGAATATTTGTAAGAAAAATTGTTATTGCGATCGTTTTTAAGATCGCTTAAGCCCATCTTTTACATAGGGTAAATCTTTGAAAGACTGTTTACACGAAGCGATCTGCGAATTTTTAGCGAATGACGAACGATTTAAGAGCATGTTGAAAGATCAAAATGAACGATTTCTCGCTCGTCACTTGATCGTTTGCTGTGTTTAGACAGAACGATTATTGCTCAAATGCGATCGTTATAGCGAAAATTCGAACAATAATTGTTCCGTGGAAATGCAGCATTACCGTCTGGGGCCTCTTTTGCCACTTTTTGAGCTGTTCCACCTTAGTGATTGCTAAAGGCTGCCTACAGCAGCTTTAACCCCTTAAGGACAGCCAATTTCGATTTTCACGTTTTCGTTTTTTCCTCCTTGTGCTTGTGTAAGGCCATAGCACTTACATTTTTCAACCTAGAAACCCACATGAGCCCTTATTTTTTGTGCCACTAATTGTACTTTGCAATGACAGTGAAAAAACAGAAAAAAAAAATGTGAAATTGAAAAAAAAAAAAAGCATTTTGTTTATTTGGGGGTATTTGTTTTCACGCCATTCACCCTGGGGTAAAACTGACTTGTTATGTATGTTCCTCAAGTCATTACGATTAAAACGATATGTAACATGTATAACTTGTCTTTTATCTGATGGCCTGTAAAAAATTCAAACCATTGTTAACAATATATGTTCCTTAAAATCGCTCCATTCCCAGGCTTATAGCGCTTTTATCCTTTGGTCTATGGGGCTGTGTGAAGTGTCATTTTTTTCGCCATGATGTTTACTTTCTATCGGTACCTTGATTGCGCATATGCGACTTTTTGATTGCTTTTTATTACAATTTTTCTGAATTTGATGCGACCAAAAATGCGCAATTTTGCACTTGAGATTTTTTTCCGCTTACGCTGTTTACTGTGCGAGATCAGGAATGTGATTAGTTAATAGTTTGGGCGATTATGCACGCGGTGATAGCAAACATGTTTGTTTATTTTATTTTTATTTATAACCTGGGAAAAGGGGGTGATTCAGAATTTTATTAGGGGAGGGGACTTCTAGTATATACACTTTGGTCTCTCATTGAGATCTTTGCTGTATACTTATACAGCAAAGATCAATGAGATCGAAACTCGTTTGCTTTTGGCTGCTGCAGCCGAAAAACAAACGAGTGCCGAGCCGGGATCAGCACCATCTTGGCGGAGACCCCGGTCAGCTTCAGTCACGGAGACTGCTCCTCCGGGACAACGTCCCGGGGGAGCGATCTCCACCACTGGACACCAGGGAATGGCTGCATCCGGTAATCGATGCAGCTGTCAACTTTGACAGCTGCATCCGATTACCTTATTAGCGGGCACGGTGATCAGACCGTGCACACTAATAGCCGCGGTCCCGGGCTACATGCGGCACTCGGAATCGCGGCGGTTCAGAGCGGGGTCGCCGAGCGGCCCCGTTCTGAACGCCCTTAACGACAACAGGGAGTAAATATACGCCCTTTGTCGTTAAGGGGTTAAAGGGAATCTGTCGGCTCCCAGGCCCTAGCTAAATTGCCGAAGCTGGCAGTCCCCTAGTGTAGATACACAACAAAAACTATGGGCATAAAGTCTGAATAATTACAAAATCTTTATTTACCATGATTATTTTGACAACATGATAAAAAAACTATATGTTGTACTAAAGTAAAATTGTATACTTAATAACAACCATACACTAATAAAATTGCAAATATTAACCCCTAGACGACCTAGTACGTACCAGTACGTCCTGGAAGTCTGTGCCCAGACGATTTCACCTATTTATGTCTTCATAAATAATATTTTGGGGGTTCCGTCATACATGTTATGGTAGAATGAAAGATGCCATTACAAAGAACAACTACTCCTGTAAAAAACAAGCTCTTACATGGCCTTGTAGATAGAAAACTGAAAGTGCTAGAGCTCTTAGAGGGAGAGGAGGAAAAAAATGAAAGTGCAAAGATCAAAATTTGCGCGGTCCACTGGTTCATTTTGGGCCTGGCCCTCAAAGGGTTAAAACAGACCGCATAGAAAAATGGTTCAACAAATTATGATTGCTTAGGAAATGTCTAGAGAAGTGTGGATTCAAATGTAAACATAGCCTCAATCAGGTAAAACATTATCTAGGCAATATTGTATGCAGACAGAAACCTTAATGATGTTAACACTCACCCATTTTACTATGAGGGTCACAGCTGTCACTACGTTCGTTTCGCCACCACAGGCTTCTTCAGGGAACTGTGGTGGTCCCCTAGTGTGCATGGTGCCTTTTGGTAATTTGTCCTTGTAGTGGATTATGCACAATCTCAGGTCTCCTACTGTAATGAAGTGTCAAAGAGGAGTTGTTTGTGCCACACTCTGGCACACCTCACCACTCCTTCCTCCTCCCTCTTCAAGTATAATCAATGCTGCCCAGCCTCCTGCTCGCACAGCTGTCAGTCAGTGTCTCTGATTGCAGATCAGTTCTCTGTAGGCAGTTTATGTCTGAAAGAAACACTCAGATATAGTTTAATCTCTGAACCAAAAAGTGTTGGAGCTGTGGTCTAGAGATAACTCACCTGTCTAGAGACCTTCCAGCAGCTCTTTCTTTGGTTCAAATCCCTGTTGAAATTGAGTGGATGGCAAATATTTGCTGTTGTTTTGAAATAATGGCCGTTAATTGCCTTTGAATGAAATCCATCCACTAAATTTTAACAGTGTGTGAACATAGCCTTTCTGTGTTTTCAATCCACTCCTGGTTTTGGTTGCAAAATACTGAGAATGAACATTGCATTAAAAATGATACAATAATAGAACTATTATGTCAAGCTCTCACCTATTGTTTTTTCTGCTATATGGGCCCAATGCCCCTAGGACTTCTTTGTTTTGTTTATTATAGTTATGTCTACTGCACTGTTTAAGGCCATGTTCACATGCTGTAAGCAGGGGCTGGCTGGCAAACTTTAGCCTGGGGGTCAAGCACACAGCAGTGGCCCATGAGTAGCGGATAATCGCTAGGGCACATATACTTAAAGGAGAACTTTTGCCAAACCTAAACATCCCAAGCTGGCATGGGGTGAGGGGAACACAATAAAAATGCCATACTTACCTGTCCCTATGCCCCCGCAGTGCTGTATCACTGCTCACAGACCGGTTCCTGCAGCTCCTGTTCCTGCAACGTCATGTACTGGGGCGAGTGGATACTTCCTGCCGGGACTGGACAATGCAGGAACGGTAGAAGCAGGATAACGATAGCTCTGAGAGAAGTGGTGAACCTGTGCTGCAGGGGCACAGGGACGGGTAAGTATAGATTCATTTTTATGTTCCTCCAACCCTGCTGCCCCGGGATTTTTATATAAGGCCAGAGTTTAACCTGCTCTCGATTAGATAATACCTTGTATGGACGTGGACATCATACTATTACTGACCAAATCCTGTATACTTATATTACCAATAATACTAGTATACAAGGGACAAATAATACTGCCATACCATGACCACATACTACAATCACATAGTAACTACATTATAAATGGTTACTTGACAATACCGTCACAATATGAGCATTACTGCTATACTGGTACTACACTCCCCCACACAGGGGCCAATATTCCCCCATACAGTGACCAAATATTGGTAGATACCAGCTGTACACAAAGCTCTGTATACCATATAAGTACAGTGCAGACACATCCAGTGACTCACAGGTGATGTCTTCTCTGATCAAAGTCGTTCAGGTTTCCTTTTCTTTTCCATTATGAAGTGACCCTGAACAGTAACAGGAACTTCTTTAAAGACCAATCTGTAGCCACTTCCCTTTTCTGTACCTCTGTTTAAAGTTAGGTCCCTTCTTCATGCCTGTATCTGTAGTAAGACCCCTTCTTTGTGCCCTCATCTGTAATGAGACCCCCTCTCTGTTCCCCATCTGTAGTTGTGCCCTCCTTTGTGCCCCCATCTGCAGTTACCCGCCCCCTCTCCTTGTGTTAAGTGAATGTCACCCCTTTGTCCTAATGAACTGTATTACTGTCCCCCTGGATAAACTGTGCCTGTGTCTATAATAAATAGTGTCGCTACCTACCTAATGACTTATGCTACTGCCCCCCTAATGTACTGCGCCCCTGTCTTCAAATATACTGTACCACTGTCCTCTTTAATATACAGTACTATGCCGCTGTCCTTTTTAATGTACTGTACTCTAACACTTTCCTCTAATGTACTGTACCAATGTCTCCTCTAATGTACTGTACCACTGACTCCCTAATGTACTGTACCACTGTCCCCTCTAATGTACTGTGCCACAGTCCTTTCTAATGTACTGTACCACTGTACCATCTAATGTACTGTACCACTGCCCCCTCTCTAATGTACTGTACCACTGACCCCCTAATGTACTGTACCACTGTCCCTCTATGTACTGTGCCACAGTCCCTTTCTAATGTACTGTACCATTGTACCATCTAATGTACTGACCACTGCCCCCTCCTAATGTACTGTACCATTGACCCCCTAATGTACTGTACCACTGTCCCCTAATGTACTGTACCACTGACCCCCTAATGTACTGTACCACTGACCCCTCTAATGTACTTGTGTCCACAGTCCTTTCAATGTACTGTACCACTGTACCATCTAATGTACTGTACCACTGCCCCTCCGTCTAATTACTGTACCACTGACCCTAATGTACTGTACCACTGTCCTCTAATTTACTGTAACCCACTGACCCCCTACTGTACTGTACCATTGTACCATCTAATGTACAGACCACTTCCCAGCCAATGTCTGGACCATTGCCTCACTATTACTGTACCACTGACCCCCCCTAATGTACATACCACTGATCCCTAATGTACTGTACACTGACCCCCCTAATGTACTGTACCACTGACCCCCCCCCCCCCCCCTAATATTGTTTCCCAACCGTGGCTCCTCAGCTGTTCCTTAAACTACCATGCCAGCAGGGCATGATAGAGTTCTAGTCTTATCGCGACTAGAAGTTCACAAGTTGTAGAACACTATACTAAATAAACTGACCCCCCTTAGATTATTGTTCCTATCAGTGGCAAAACAACAACTCCCATTGTCCCCTGCTGGCAGACTGAGAGTTGTAGTTAAGGAGCAACTGGTAGGAAGCAATCATTTAGGGGTACTTTTTTTAGTGTGGATTCCTCCAACATGTTACCCTCCTTATGTTTATTAACTACAACCCCCATTATATCCTGCCAGCAGGGCATGATAGGAGTTATATAGTTTGGTAACAGCTGAGGAGCCACTGTTAGGGAGCAATGATTTAGGGGTACAGCTTATTTAGTGTGGGTCCTCCAACATGGCCCTCCTGCTGTTTCTAAACTACATCCCCATTATCTCCTGCCAGAAGGGCATGATGGGAGTTGTAGTTTTGCACTAAACTGAGCCGTCACAGGTTGGAGAACACTACTAAATAAACTGTACCCCTAAATGATTGCTTCCTAACTAGTGACTCCTCCTGTTGCCAAACTACAACTCCTACCATGTCCTGCCACCAGTG
>NW_027209390.1:0-25018 GCF_027789765.1 Dendropsophus ebraccatus | reverse complement strand
TTTGAGGCTCCAGAGCTGAAGGTTCTCCTTCCACCTATAAATGGGGGGCAATGGTGGACCTAAGCACAACCCAAGGACTATGTGATCTGGAAATATGGCAATGGCACTCAAAAGATGCAGTAACTGAAGCCAACAGGTTCCCCTCCCCCACACCATGCAGAATCATCCTTCCAGGGTGCACTAATCCCCCTTTCTTGGTCCGGGGCGGGGGTCCCTCACTGACACCCCTGTCCCCAATCCAGGGTGGGGGTCCCTCACTGACACCCCTGTCCCCAATCCAGGGTGGGGGTCCCTCATGGACACCACTGTCCTCAGTCCGGGGTGCGGGTCCCTCATTGACACCACTGTCCTCAGTCCGCGGTGGGAGTCCCTCATGGACACCACTGTCCTCAGTCCGGGCGGGGGTCTCTCACTGACACCACTGTCCTCAGTCCGGGGTGAGTGTCAATCACTGACACCCCTGTTCTCAGTCCGGGGTGGAGGTCCCTCACTGACACCACTGTCCTCAGTCCGGGGCGGGGGTCCCTCACTAACACCCCTGTCCTCGGCCTGTGGGTGGGGGTCCCTCACTGATACCACCGTCCTCAGTCTGGGGGTTGGGGTCCCTCAATGACACCACCATCTTCAGTCTGGGGGTGGGGGTGCCTTACTGACACGTCTGTCCTCTGTCTGGGGGTGGGGGTCCCTCACTAACACCCGTCTTCAGTCTGTGGGATGATCACAGTCCCTCTCTGATATCTGCATGGTAGTATTCCTTCACAGCTATCAGGACTGCAGACATCACACAAGACACAGCCGGAGCCGCCGGATGCATTTCTTACTCATTATTTTACTACGGCCGGTGGATAAAATTAGACATTTTTTCTGCTTTTTGTTATTATGTCGTCTTCTCGTTCACACAAAAAGTGACTTACTGCTACAATTAGGAAAATGATGGCTTGTCCTGAAAATTGGAGAGACTATAGATTTCATTAAGAGCTACAATAAAGGTCTTTGTAAATCTCACTTGTGCAATTGGTTCTGTGCCTCGGGGTCTTATTCTCCCTGTCATGGCAAAGTACAACCAAGACGACAGCCCTGACAACAAACATGAATCTAGCGCCGCTGGCAGTATGGGTGGCAGCCGCCGCATCCGAAACCATTTCAAAGGGTATTTTTGGTGCAAAAGTGATCTAATGCGCAGCTTTGAAGTACAATGTGTCCTGTGCTCAGTGAATCATCGCTATTTAGCACAAAATCATCCGAGAGGGGAAAAAATATTAATAGAGCTGGAAACCCACCAAGAAATTAACTGCTAACGATATTTGACTGGTTCCAGGATGGATGGTTAACCCTGCAGTGTGCACCAACACCATGGCCAGAACCCTGCAGTGTGCACCAACACCATGGCCAGAACCCTGCAGTGTGCACCAACACCATGGCCAGAACCCTGCAGTGTGCACCAACACCATGGCCAGAGCCCTGCAGTGTGCACCAACACCATGGCCAGAACCCTGCAGTGTGCACCAACACCATGGCCAGAACCCTGCAGTGTGCACCAACACCATGGCCAGAACCCTGCAGTGTGCACCAACACCATGGCCAGAACCCTGCAGTGTGCACCAACACCATGGCCAGAACCCTGCAGCATGAACAGTGCTGACACCATGGCCAGAACCCTGCAGTGTGCACCAACACCATGGCCAGAACCCGGCAGTGTGCACCAACACCATGGCCAGAACCCTGCAGTGTGCACCAACACCATGGCCAGAACCCGGCAGTGTGCACCAACACCATGGCCAGAACCCTGCAGTGTGCACCAACACCATGGCCAGAACCCTGCAGTGTGCACCAACACCATGGCCAGAACCCTGCAGTGTGCACCAACACCATGGCCAGAACCCTGCAGTGTGCACCAACACCATGGCCCAGAACCCGGCAGTGTGCACCAACACATGGCCAGAACCCTGCAGTGTGCACCAACACCATGGCCAGAACCCTGCAGTGTGCACCAACACCATGGCCAGAACCCTGCAGTGTGCACCAACACCATGGCCAGAACCCTGCAGTGTGCTCAGTACTGACACCATGGCCAGAACCCTGCAGTGTGCTCAGTACTGATACCATGGCCAGAACCCTGCAGTAAGCTCAGTACTGACACCATGGCCAGAACCCTGCAGTGTGCACAGCGCTGACACCATGGCCAGAACCCTGCAGTGTGCACCAACACCATGGCCAGAACCCTGCAGTGTGCACCAACACCATGGCCAGAACCCTGCAGTGTGCACCAACACCATGGCCAGAACCCTGCAGTGTGCACCAACACCATGGCCAGAACCCTGCAGTGTGCACCAACACCCATGGCCAGAACCCTGCAGTGTGCACCAACACCATGGCCAGAACCCTGCAGCATGAACAGTGCTGACACCATGGCCAGAACCCTGCAGTGTGCACAGTGCTGACACCATGGCCAGAACCCTGCAGTGTGCACAGTGCTGACACCATGGCCAGAACCCCTGCAGTGTGCTCAGTACTAACACCATGGCCAGAACCCTGCAGTGTGCACCAACACCATGGCCAGAACCCTGCAGTGTGCTCAGTACTAACACCTTACAGTTTGTTCACACAGGACTGAAATGTTGCAGATTTTCACAACATTCTTAAGTTAGTTGTAAAAATCCACTAGAAATCAGCAGCTTCTCTGCCACATGTGAACTTGCCCTTAAGTAAAAGATTTACACTGTAATTGCTAAAAGAGTTTAAAAATAGACATGAGCGATTACAGTATTCACTGGGTATCAGGGGCGCAAAAGTACTGGATACTCTAATGAATAGTGCATGGTCCTCATGTCAAATAGCAATCTCCTCCCTTACCAGCCAATAAACAAGCGGGGAAGGGGCTGGAGATCAGGCTGTGCTGCTGCCATACTGTCTGCAGAAACTGTCTGTTATATAAGCTAAGAGGACTATAACAATACATAGACTTATAGAGAGCAGGGAGGACCTATAACAATACATAGACTTATATAGAACACTAAGGACTATAACAATACATAGACTCACATAGAGCAGGGAGGGACTATAACAATACATAGACTTATAGAGAGCAGGGAGGACTATAACAATACATAGACTTATATAGAACAGGGAGGACTATAACAATACATAGGACTCACATAGAACAGGGAGGACTATAACAATACATAGACTTATATAGAACAGGGAGGACTATAACAATACATAGACTTACATAGAACAGGGAGGACTAAAACAATACATAGACTCACATAGAACAGGGAGGACTATAAACAATACATAGACTTATATGAAGCTGGGAGGACTATAACAATACATGGGATTATATAGATCTGGGTGGACTATAACAATACATAGACTTACATAGAACAGGGAGGACTAAAACAATACATAGACTCACATAGAACAGGGAGGACTATAACAATACATAGACTTATATGAAGCTGGAGGACTATAACAATACATGGGATTATATAGATCTGGGTGGACTATAACAATACATGGGTTTATATATAGATACTGTGGATATATGTATATACTTGGTATAATTTCATAACTATATATAATATAAGGAGAGGTTGCTTTGTTGGGCTGTCACAATGTTGTTTCCTTTCTATGCCATTATATCCTATTTGTGCTATATTCAGCTTGTGGGATGACGATGAGGATGATGATGAGACGTGGCTGCTGTTTTTAGCCTGTCACTTCTCTGCGTTCCTTTGTGGTCATGATTCCTCCTACACAGTGAGAGCTAAGGTTACCGGGTTCTTTCACCCTCCAGTCTCCTCCATTGGCGTTCTGCCCCTGCCGCTCATATATTGGCTCATTTATACCGTTATGTTCCATGTGTCTATACATTTACCCGGACTAATCACTCTCCACTGACTTATTAATCCTCGCCTTCTAACCGGATCTTCTTTTAGACTTTAATTTCTTTGACCTTTCTATAAATTGTAATATGAGAGGAGAAAAGTTCCAGATCATTGAGGAGATAGTTTTCAGCCCATTACTCTAATGAAGAAACCCATAGCTGCCATTTCTGCTAATGCTTTGTGCTATGTCAGGCCTTTGACTCCATGATTTATTCTCTTTTACATCCTAAGAGTTTTATCATGACGGATGGAGAACATGTTGTAACAAATCCCGCCCCCCCTCCGGGTGTCGTAATTGCCTACGGTGACAATCTCACCCTCTTTAAAGCCTGTGTAATTTATAGACAATCCCCCAGGGCTAAAGATCTCGGCTCGGAACAATATATAATCCGGCCAGATATCTTATTAACTGTTTGCTAAAATAAATCCTTAAAAAAGAAAGTAAATAACAATGGAATAATTTTTCTTCATTCTGAAGCGACAGCATCAGATAGATGACGGATTGTCACATATTATCAGTCAGCCATGAGGATGCATATAGAGGGTGTGGCTGCCATAGGGGCCCTAGAAGAAGGGGCCAAGCCAATAGTGGACTCCATAGTAGTGTTCCCAACCGAGACTCTCCAGTGTTCCCCAACCAATGGATCCCCAGTGTTCCACAATGGCTCTTCAGTGTTCCTCAATGGCTATCAAATGTTCTCCAATCGGAGCTCTCCAATATTCCCTAACCAATGGCTCTCAAGTGTTCCCCAACCAATGGCTCTCCAGTGTTCACCAACCAATGGCTCCCCAGTGTTCCCCAATCAATGGCTCTCCATTGTTCCCCAACCAATAGCTCCGAAGTGTTTCCCAACCAATGGTTCCCCAGTGTTCCCCAACCAATGGCTCTCCAGTTTTTTTTTTCAACCTCTATAGTGTTCCTCAATCAATGGCTCCCCAGTTTTCCTCAATCAATGGCTCCCAGTGTTTTCTCAATGGCTATCCAGTGTTCTCCACTTGGGGGCTCTCCAATATTCCCTAACCAATGGCTCTCCAATATTCCCCAACCAATGGCTCTCCAGTGTTCCTCAACCAATGGCTATCCAGTGTTCTCCACTTGGGGGCTCTCCAATATTCCCTAACCAATGGCTCTCCAATATTCCCCAACCAATGGCTCTCCAGTGTTCCCCAACCAATGGCTCTCCAGTGTTCCTCAACCAATGGCTCCCCAGTGTTCCCAAGCCAATGACTCTCCAGTGTTTCCTATAGGCCCTATTACACAGAACGATTATCGGCTGTTACGGACAATAATCGTTCTGTGTAATAGAAGGCAATGATCAGCTGAAATGACCCTCTATGGGCTGCCCGGACGATCTAGCGGGCAGCCCCCTCCCACCCCGCAACTTGGTATGAGCCCAAGCATCATGGAGAGGGGACAAAGGGGCCAAAGACACGTACTGTATTAGGGGCCTACGTTGATCTGTCTTCTTGTGCACACCAGGGTTTTTCAGACACGTTACAATTGACTTGTCGGAGTCGCAATGCAACAATTCTGTCTCCAACATAAAATCTTACTTCTGAATTCCAAATTTAGTCTGCAGGAAAGGTTAATAGAATAGGGCAACCTGCGCTGTGAGTATCCTGGTGCCAGGACTCGGCCTTCAGACTCATTAGTTCCCAGATTGATTAGTCCTGAGATGCGGAGATGCTCACCGCTGTGTAACCAGAGGTTTGGGGATCTTTTCCTATCACTGATAACTGAGAGATGAATGACGACTTTTTTCCATTCTCCATGGAAGTGGCTCCACAATTCTGATTAAATATTTGATATTTTTGATCTTTCTTCGGCCTCTGCTCTCCCTATGCATATTGCGTCTCACACAATCCACACAATCTTTGCTCTGTAATTACCACTCCGGTAAGGATGCAGTGGGGCCCGGGAGTTGTAAGACAATCTGCACAAACACATGGGGTTATGAGGTCCATGAGTTTAGCTCAGGAAAGACGACACGGCAATGGCTAGATTGGATGCAGGGGACAAGAAAACCATGTCTGCTCTACTGCAAAAACATCATGCTTAGGCTTCATGCTTAGGCTTTGCTGCAATACCACATACAACCATGTGTGGCGCTGTTTTTTGGGACAATGCAGGTGGAACTCATGCAACTTCAAGAAAAATTTGCACACATTGTAAGAGGTAGATGCACCAGATTTACAGCCACCATATACACCATGCAATGTCTGAAAAACTGTACTATTGATTTTTCTAGGGGGTAAGTTGGCTTGGTGTGGTGAAAATCTCTTATTTGAATGGATTCTACCATAGGAGACAAGACGATAAAGAACACCAGACTGGAAAAAATTCCTCCATTGGGCTCAGTACGGCATGGGTACAACTCTATGCTGGAGGTGGAACTCTGATTCCCTCAGGGACCCACGTACACCCGGGGTCACCCCCACCAGCGACCTCTCCCAATTGCTTTTAGACCAAAGACTTGCTCGAGCCGCGATGATAGATGCATCTTGCCTGACAGTAACTCTGGTGCAACAAGTTGAGTAGACTTTGCCATACAGTTATATTCATAGAATCTTTGTGTAGGTTATTATATTAAAGAGAAAAAAAACGAAATCCTGACTATAACAATGGAGCTGTCATGAATAAGACACCAACGCCAAGAATGAAGAAGGCAGCATTCACTATATGTGTCACATTTCCTTTCCAAAAGCGGCGGCTGCTGCTCACAGAATGGAGAGTGGGCGCCATCTTCCAGACCTCACCGTAGGACGTCGTAGATCTCAAACCTCTCATGGCGATTTCTTCTTTATTGGTTACAACACTTTAAAAATCAACAGTAAATCTATGGAGCTGTCCATATTTTCCATCTCCATAGCAACTGCAGCTGTCACCGCCATTAACAACTGACAAAAACATAATTCCTCGTCTCCCAAGGACGGACGACACCCACCAGGATGTGGAGGACCGCGCTCCGCTCCCGAAAACGGCTACTAACACCACCGCACTTTACACTGATTGGCCCAGCTATTATATCCGCTGTATACAATGTGTATAATACGGGAAGCGGAATTATTCTTACATAAAACATTTCTCAATCTCACAAATGTCATGTGTAGTAATATAATCTGATAGAAAAGGATAAACAGACAAATCTAGTAATTATTAACCCCATATGCACACAAAGACACACTAATATACACTCATATAAACACATTATAATATACACACTTATATACACGCTCATATATAAACACACAGTAATATACACCTATATATACAAGCACACACATGTACAGTCCATCCGTGTGAGAAGATAATTCCTATATTATTTAAGAGCTTACTGCCTCCTATATACAGGAATATAACTACTATAATACTGCTCCCTATATACAAGAATATAACTACTATAATACTGCTCCTATATACAGGAATATACTACTATAATACTGCTCCTATATACAGGGATATAACTACTATAATACTGTTCCTATATACAGGAATATAACTACTATAATACTGCTCCCCTATATACAGGGATATAACTACTATAATACTGCTCCTATATACAGGAATATAACTACTATAATACTGCCCCCTATATACAGGAATATAACTACTATAATACTGCTCCTATATACAGGAATATAACTACTATAATACTGCTCCTATATACAGGAATATAACTACTATAATACTGCTCCTATATACAGGAATATAACTACTATAATACTGCTCCTATATACAGGATATAACTACTATAATACTGCCCCCTATATACAGGAATATAACTACTATAATACTGCTCCTATATACAGGAATATAACTACTATAATACTGCTCCCTATATACAGGAATATAACTACTATAATACTGCTCCTATATACAGGAATATAACTACTATAATACTGCTCCTATATACAGGAATATAACTACTATAATACTGCTCCTATATACAGGAATATACTACTATAATACTGCTCCTATATACAGGAATATAACTACTATAATACTGCTCCTATATACAGGGATATAACTACTATAATACTGCCCCCTATATACAGGAATATAACTACTATAATACTGCTCCTATATACAGGAATATAACTACTATAATACTGCTCCCTATATACAGGAATATAACTACTATAATACTGCTCCTATATACAGGAATATAACTACTATAATACTGCTCCTATATACAAGAATATAACTACTATAATACTGCTCCTATATACAGGAATATACTACTATAATACTGCTCCTATATACAGGAATATAACTACTATAATACTGCTCCTATATACAGGGATATAACTACTATAATACTGCCCCCTATATACAGGAATATAACTACTATAATACTGCTCCTATATACAGGAATATAACTACTATAATACTGCTCCCTATATACAGGAATATAACTACTATAATACTGCTCCTATATACAGGAATATAACTACTATAATACTGCTCCTATATACAGGAATATAACTACTATAATACTGCTCCTATATACAGGAATATAACTACTATAATACTGCTCCTATTGATCTGAATGGAATAAGAAGAGTTAGCATCATAGTCTATGAGCCGAGGTTACAGTATGGCAGCTCTTGCAGAGTGATGAGGAAGCAGATGCAGCTATGATTTACCATTCGTGTCAATCTAATCAGATCAGAGAACAAAAATAATTCAATGTTATCAATCCGCGGTGTCTTTTTCTAGAGACTAAACGCAGAAATATTAGGAATAAGAGGAGACTGCAGACTGGTCTTGCACGGTGCGGACGCGCTCCCTATAGCGGCAGAATGTTTACCAATTACACCTAACGTGGGTCCGGAATGTATCTGCAGCGTGTGGATGGAGTCGGCATATAAATTATTGAGTTGCTTTGTACCGGTTTCCCTTTCATGCTCAGTAACATGGATGTTTGTCAGTGAGTGCGCCGCTCCGGCTGTCAGCGCGGGGATGATATGTTCTATGCCGAGGCCTCATATGACTTAAAGGAGGGGGAACACACAGAGTGCCAGACTTGCTTCTAAAGTTTATAAAACTTTTATATACTTTAAAATTGTTGTTTATACTTTTCTTTTGTTTATTATTATTTTTATTTATATTTTTTGACGACTTATGTAACAAGAACTAGCGATGGATTTCCATAAAAATGGTCTGGATCGTTATAATAGTATTAATACTGGGTAGGAAGTTGGTCTTTTACATGAGAAAGTCAATCCATCAATCAATCAATCAATCAATCAACAGGGCCGCCATTTTATTGTGCCAATCCCATTCCAGATCTTTACACAAGTGACCATATTCTAGAACATTCTACCGGAAAGGGCCTATTTTGTTTGGTCAACACACCAGCAGAGAGATATCTTGGCACTACACACCGGGGCATTATAGGTCAATACACCTGTTGGCAGGTGAGTACACCTGTTTAGTTACCACAATAAAGAGACTGCTAAGCCTCTTGCGGCTCGGCTAGTACATACCTCTACGTAGTGCTCTACATAAAACAGCCCCATCAATGCCTAGTGAGTAGAATAAAGATATGGCACTGTATTCCTTACAGGGATCATGGAGAAGAGACTCCTTGAGGGCCCTGAAGAAGTGCACACTGTTTGATGCATAAACAGTCTGTTGCCCGTCTAGAATCTCTAGTAAGGAATAATAGTGGATTTCACATGGATTTTTGGCCGAGTGCCACATCCTTATTCTATGAGCTTTGCCTATTTTTTTGGGGACCAATCACATACTAGAACGTTCTACCGGAAGAGGCGACAATCACCAGGTGCATTGACTTTTCTAGATTAATAGGAACCTTAAGGGGAATCCATCAACACTTGGATGAGATCCATGACCCGAAAAAACGCCTCTCCCGTCAGTCGTGAAATACAAATGACTTTCCTCCATTGGTAAATAATCGCCAAACAGACATTATTGCTCATTAAGGTGATGGACCATTAAGAATCAATACTGCCAGTGAGTTTCTTACATACTCAAGTAAATTAAACATGTCGCGAAGAAAGCATCTGGAGAAGAAAACATCTTCCGGAATTATTCTTAGCATCGCCTTCGTAGTTTACCAGAAAATTATGCAAATTTGCAGCCAAGTCTGCGGCGTTCAGGTGGATCTCCATAAATAATGACGAACCTCCATGCTTTTACCGTCCGCAGAGCTGTTGTTATGGAAATAAGGAAGCCATAATCATCAGCAGATGCCCCCCCCCCATTCCTCCAGTATTGATTCTTATGTCCTCGACGCTGGAGGCAAAGAGATCTGGCGCAGTAAAGCCTATCGCCTCCATCTCACAGAGCCGGGTCCTGGACTCCACGGCAAACAGGCTTATCCCTATCATCCCGGCAGGTTTCTGCTGGAGAGATGGCAGATACGGCTGCTAAATATTATAATGCCGAGAAGAATGCCTCCCTGCCTTATCGGGAAGCTTGTGCGGCCTCTCAGCTGACAGAGCCCTAAAGCAGCGAGCAAGCGATGGGGGCCGAACGCTGCATACCAATGGCTGTCAGGGTCAGTCTGTGCACCACAACAAAGAGCTCTGACACCTCCGAGAATACCGCAACCGCAGTCTATGCCAAATGGATCTGCCCCCAATGATGGAGAAGACGAAGTTTTAAAACTATCTACAATGCAAAACTGACTCCGCTGAGCGAGTGCACAAAACTCTCCAACAGATTTTCCAAAAATTTACAAAAGTTCTAGAGAAAAAAAAATGATGAAATTGATAAATAGTGCTGCAAAGGGAGAAACAATAGGAATAATGTTATTGATAACAGGTCGGTGAAAATGGTCAAAATTTGTGGCTGGGAATAAGACAGGTCCAATAGCCACAGATCTGCCTTAAGGGGGAAGCTGTTTTGGGGGTTTGGCAGCTTTAAATTAATTCTAACCAAATGGAGCAAGAACGGCGGACTTACCAATGGACTTACCCATCTGTCATGTGAGGGAGAGGGCATTGCTGCTACAACTTCTACTATTAAAGGGGAGTGTGTTGTGAATCTCAGGAATTTATGACATTTTAAATGGTAAAAAATTGATCACATCTGCCCCCCCTCCCTTGTACCATATAATTTGTGACTTTTTTGTCACCACTTTTTTAAATGGAGGGGATTTAATGGAGGGCGTGAAGTCCAAAAGTCCAAAAATGTTGCAAAAAAAAAAAAAAGTGCAATTTGGACAGTTTTTTGGAAACTATCATATGCACCAAATTCACAAAAAAACTATGCAAATGACACTCCAAATAAGCCGATGTATTACAGAGGTTGTTCACCAATTTTTGATGTGCCTATTAATAAACGTGGTGCGGAGCCCTATTTTCCCATTCTACGTCCAGAAAATATACGACATAACTTTCATTAAAAAAAAACGACAAGAGAAAATTCAACCTCTTTTTCCCCACCCTTCTATTTCCTGTCTTTGGCGCTGGTGATAGCGGGGACGGCGAGGCTCAGGATTACCGTCTCCCATCACTGACCCAGAAGGAAACGCAACTTCTGCATCCAATCAGTTTACAAGAAAAAGAAAGCACAACTACAGCTCCGCAGCAAAACCTGGGGAGATGCGGCTCCATGAATTGCAAAGTAGACGCTCTGACCTCAAACATGCTAATTCACCTCCCGGGGGACTTAATCAACCTCTTTGTTGAAGTACAGATAAAACTTTTTGACAGCAAATGCTGTTCTAATAAAATGGAATTTTCAATTACTCAGTGAACATCTGCTCTGATCCGCCATTAGAGGCGCGTTTTACAGCCAGAAGAAGGCGACGCCGTCCTCCGTGGGATCACACACCGCCACAACTTCCTCCAGCTCATCCTCCGCTATTCTTCTTATTGACCCACAAAAGTTTAGATTTTTTTTTTTTTTATAACTGATTTATTATGTAGAAAAAGCAAAGAGAAGGATCGGAATAATAATAATAGAATTCATAAAAAATAATAACAATTAAATAATAATAATAATATAACATAATAATAATGATAATAATATAATTCATATATAAAATATAATAATTATATAATATAAAATAATAATTTTAATAATATAAAATAATAAAATTAATAATAATACTTATTAGTATAAGTATTATTAATATTGTCATTACTCTACATTATTATTTTTTAGTATTATTATTAATATTGTTGTTATTATTCTAATAATAATAACATCATCTAATACTCTAAAATTATGTAAAAATATAATATATTATATAAAATAGTTTTCCAGCTATAACTCCCATCTTCCAGTCTCCACTAGGTTTTAATTATTTTACTTGCCAAACTTAAAGGAACTTAAAGGGTGTCTGAACTTTTCCAGTCCTTCTTTTTATTGTCCCTTTGCATCAAAGAAAAAAATAAAAATTAAGTAGCTTTGTAAAAAGTCTTCATTAAAAATTTCCTACTGTTTTATGTCATGGGCTCGTGTTGTCTCCATGGTTACTCGTGTAGTCTCCCTTTTTTTGCAGTCATGTTTGCTTGTGTCTGTACCCAACCTCTTGGTGACCTTCCCATTATATGTAAAGGGGGGGGGGGGAGGTAAAGGGGAACACATGGACACACATGAGTCTGCACGGGAGCTGGAAACATTAAGCCGCAGAAGAAGTTTGAACAAGACTGGGCAAATTATGTACATGTTAGATGCATTACAGCGAAAAATAAATAAAAACAGATGAGTACTGGCGGAAAAAAAATCTTTTAAATCAGCTGGTTTCAGAAAATTATATAGATTTGTAACTTACTTCTATAAAAAAAATCTCCAGTCTTCCAGTACTTCAGCTGCTGTATGTCCTGCAGGAAGTGGTGTATTCCGGCCGGAGCACCGCTTTACAGCAGCTGCAAGAAATCTCACTTCCTGTTGGCCGTTTTCCATCTATATAGTTTTGCCTATAAGTAAAACGGCTTATAATGTGATAACACAACGGTTCATGGAAGACTCCAAGACCAGCGCCGGACTCCAGCGCCCCCCATCTCTTCTATCTGCAGCAATGATGCAGCCCATTCTCCCTCCCTGGAACATTAAGGATGCGGAGTGCATAGGAACAGATAAGAGCGGCGGCTGCTAAAACCGCTCTTTCCATTTGACTCATTTACGAAAATCAAAACAAAAGGATTTAATGATGTTTACCGTGAATTGCATTAAACAGCCCCGGACCCCGAGACATAATCACAGAATTTTCTTTTTCACATCTTTAAGTCTTGAAGCAGTGAGGCTTCCAGCTGAGATTCAGCTCCAGCTTATCTGGAGACAGATCCCTGCACCCCGAGGCTTCAATGAGCTCCGGCACCAAGCTGAATCCAGGCTTCTTAATTGAAAAAGACAAGATGTTTGCATAGGATGTTTGCATCGGTTAGACATGAAAAAACAACATTCACGGCCAAACCCAAGTGAAGGGCCGGATGTGAGCGGGCAGGGGGGGGGTTGTTACTGCTGCACCGCAACCCCCCTCTGCACACTGCACACCCCCTGCATACTGCACCCCCTCCCCTCTGCATCCTCCCTCTGCACACTGCACACCCCCTGCATACTGCACCCCCTCTCCTCTGCATCCTCCCTCTGCACACTGCACACCCCCTTTGCACACTGCACACCCCCTGCATACTGCACACCCCCTGCATACTGCACCCCCTCCCCCTGCGCATCCTCCCTCTGCACACTGTACCCCTCCCCTCTGCACACTGCCCCCTCCCTCTGCACACTGCACACCCCCTTTGCACACTGCCCCCTCCCTCTGCACACACTGCCCCTTCCCCCTGCACCCCTCTGCACACTGCCCCCTCCCTCTGCACACTGCACCCCTCCCCTCTGCACACTGCCCCTCCCTCTGCACCCCTCCCCTCTGCACACTGCACCCTCCCTCTGCACACTGCCCCCTCCCTCTGCACACTGCACCCCTCCCCTCTGCACACTGCCCCCTCCCTCTGCACACTGCACCCCTCCCCTCTGCACACTGCCCCCTCCCTCTGCACACTGCACCCTCCCTATGCACACACTGCCCCCTTCCTCTGCACACACTGCCCCCTTCCTCTGCACACACTGCCCCCTCCCCTCTACACACACTGCACCCCCCTCTGTACACACTGCCCCCCCCCTCTGCACACACTGCCCCCCTCTGCACACACTGCCCCCCCCCTCTGCACACACCTGCCCCCCTCTCTGTACACACTGCCCCCCCTCTCTGCACACACTGCACCCTCCCTCTGCACACTGCCCCCCCCCCCTCTTGTACACACTGCACCCCCCTCTGCACACACTGCACCCCCCTCTGCACACACTGCACCCCCCCCCCCCTCTGCACACACTGCACCCCCCCTCTGTACACACTGCACCCCCCCCTCTGTACACACTGCACCCCCCCCCCCCTGCACACACTGCACCCCCCCCTCTGTACACACTGCACCCCCCCTCTCTGTACACACTGCACCCCCCCCCCTCTGCACACAATGCACCCCCCCCCTCCTGCACACACTGCACCCCCCCCCTCTGCACACACTGCACCCCCCCCTCTGCACACACGGCACCCCCCCCCCTCTGCACACACTGCACCCCCCCCCCTCTGCACACACTGCACCCCCCCCTCTGTACACACTGCCCCCCCCCTCTGTACACACTGCACCCCCCCCCCTCTGCGCACATTGCATCCAGTGTAGGAATTAGAGATGTGAAATCACCATTAGGAATCTCAGCCATGATACATCCGCGCCTCCTCAGCTTTAATATATTTCCTTTAATAAATTGACAAGTGTTTCCGACGATTCTTTTTAAAGGTTTATTTATTTATTTATATGTGCGTGTGTTTCCTGAACACATCTCCTTTCCTGAAATACTCTGTACTGCTGTGTTCATGATCATACATGGGGAGAATTATCATGGTAGCACTGAATAGCACTGACATGAGCTGTAGCTGCACCTTCCTCACCTATAGCGCATACAGAACATTAGAACTATGGAATAAGATCAATGAGATTTGTCTGAAGTATGGCGGCTCATACGCCTCAGAGATAGAAGCCGCCATCCATCATTGGGCGCATATCCCTGACCTCGATAAGATGCAGAAAGTCCAAAATACAAAGTCTTCTAAACTCTAAACTGAAGGCGAGCGGAGCGATGTGTGCGCGGTATAATAGGTGCGCGGCCGGATCAATAGGCAGCGCATTACCTGGCTCCCCGCTCCCGGCAGCTCCCCATTGATCCTGCACCAGCACATTTCTATCTTACAGACAAGAGAGCGGCTTCATACATTGTACAATTGTGCAGAACGTTCCGTCAAGTCACCAGGCGGGTCCCGGCCACAAGGCCAATTATTTCCCTGTAATAACATTGCAGCCAACATGGCGTCTATGGAGCCGCAAATCGCTACCGGTATTGGGGATTTATTGTCCCTGTAGGATCTGACTGATCTGCCCCAAGGGGACCCCATAGCAGAGAGTACACTGTGCCCCTCTAAGGGTGCTGGAGACCCCCATCCTGCCCTGGGGGTATAGGGATGGGTCCTATAGGAGATCTCAGGTGTCTAATATAACTGTATATAGTGATGGGTCCTATAGGAGATCTCAGGTGTCTAATATAACTGTATATAGTGATGGGTCCTATAGGAGATCTCAGGTGTCTAATATAACTGTATATAGTGATGGCTCCTATAGGGATCTCAGGTATCTAATATAACTGTATATAGTGATGGGTCCTATAGGGATCTCAGGTATCTAATATAACTGTATATAGTGATGGCTCCTATAGAGGATCTCAGGTATCTAATATAACTGTATATAGTGATGGCTCCTATAGGGATCTCAGGTATCTAATATAACTGTATATAGTGATGGGTCCTATAGAGGATCTCAGGTATCTAATATAACTGTATATAGTGATGGCTCCTATAGGGGATCTCAGGTGTCTAATATAACTGTATATAGTGATGGCTCCTATAGGGATCTCAGGTATCTAATATAACAGCAGGATATAGTGATGGGTCCTATAGGGGATCTCAGGTATCTAATATAACTGTATATAGTGATGGGTCCTATAGGAGATCTCAGGTATCTAATATAACTGTATATAGTGATGGGTCCTATAGGGGATCTCAGGTATCTAATATAACTGTATATAGTGATGGCTCCTATAGGGGATCTCAGGTATCTAATATAACTGTATATAGTGATGGGTCCTATAGGGGATCTCAGGTGTCTAATATAACTGTATATAGTGATGGCTCCTATAGGGGATCTCAGGTATCTAATATAACTGTATATAGTGATGGGTCCTATAGGGGATCTCAGGTATCTAATATAACTGTATATAGTGATGGCTCCTATAGGGATCTCAGGTATCTAATATAACTGTATATAGTGATGGCTCCTATAGGAGATCTCAGGTATCTAATATAACTGTATATAGTGATGGGTCCTATAGGGGATCTCAGGTATCTAATATAACTGTATATAGTGATGGGTCCTATAGGGGATCTCAGGTATCTAATATAACTGTATATAGTGATGGCTCCTATAGGGGATCTCAGGTATCTAATATAACAGCAGGATATAGTGATGGGTCCTATAGGGATCTCAGGTATCTAATATAACTGTATATAGTGATGGCTCCTATAGGGATCTCAGGTATCTAATATAACTGTATATAGTGATGGGTCCTATAGGGATCTCAGGTATCTAATATAACTGTATATAGTGATGGCTCCTATAGGGGATCTCAGGTGTCTAATATAACTGTATATAGTGATGGCTCCTATAGGGATCTCAGGTATCTAATATAACTGTATATAGTGATGGCTCCTATAGGGATCTCAGGTATCTAATATAACTGTATATAGTGATGGGTCCTATAGGGATCTCAGGTATCTAATATAACTGTATATAGTGATGGCTCCTATAGGGATCTCAGGTATCTAATATAACTGTATATAGTGATGGCTCCTATAGGGGATCTCAGGTATCTAATATAACTGTATATAGTGATGGCTCCTATAGGGATCTCAGGTATCTAATATAACTGGATATAGTGATGGCTCCTATAGGGATCTCAGGTATCTAATATAACTGTATATAGTGATGGCTCCTATAGAGGATCTCAGGTATCTAATATAACTGTATATAGTGATGGCTCCTATAGGGGATCTCAGGTATCTAATATAACTGTATATAGTGATGGCTCCTATAGGGGATCTCAGGTATCTAATATAACTGTATATAGTGATGGCTCCTATAGGGATCTCAGGTATCTAATATAACTGTATATAGTGATGGCTCCTATAGGGATCTCAGGTATCTAATATAACTGTATATAGTGATGGCTCCTATAGGGGATCTCAGGTATCTAATATAACTGTATATAGTGATGGCTCCTATAGAGGATCTCAGGTATCTAATATAACTGTATATAGTGATGGCTCCTATAGGGATCTCAGGTATCTAATATAACTGTATATAGTGATGGCTCCTATAGGGATCTCAGGTATCTAATATAACTGTATATAGTGATGGCTCCCAGGGCCGGGACAAAGAGTAGGCAGGGGTAGGCGATGGCCTAGGGCGCCAAACGTCAGGGGGCGCCATCTGGATGGGTAAGTAATTTATTTACCCATCCATCCTGCCCCCCGCTCGCCCCCCTGCCTGTCTGCCGGCCCGCCCTGCACTGTAACTGTTACATACAGCAGCAGGAATAGAGTGTCCAGGAGGTGTAAAGGACCTTTGATGACATCATGCCCATGTGACCAGTGTAGGAGGAGCTATCTTCCTTTGCTAGGCTCTATGAGGCAGCTAGTTTCCTAGGCTGTTTATGAGGCAGTGAGGGCAGTGTATAAGATCAGCAGGAGGTAAGCCACACTGAGGGCACTGGTCAGCAGGGGGAGGGGTAGGGGTGTGTGTGTGTGCATAGATATGAGATGTTCTGCAGGGGTGTGTGGGTGCATAAATATGAGATGTTCTGCAGGGGTGTGTGGGTGCATAAATATGAGATGTTCTGTAGGGGTGTGTGGGTGCGAGATATGAGATGTTCTGCAGGTCAGGGGTGTGTGGTTGCATAGATATGAGATGTTCTGCAGGTTAGGGGTGTGTGGGTGCATAGATGTGAGATGTTCTGCAGGTCAGGGGTGTGTGGGTGCATAGATGTGAGATGTTCCGCAGGTCAGGGTTGTGTCGGTGCATAGATATGAGATGTTCTGCAGGGGTGTGTGCGTGCATAGATATGAGATGTTCTGCAGGTGTGTGCATAGATATTAGATGTTCTGCAGGGGGTGTGTGTGCATAGATATGAGATGTTCTGCAGGGGTGTGTGGGTGCATAAATATGAGATGTTCTGCAGGGGTGTGTGGGTGCATAAATATGAGATGTTCTGCAGGGGGGGGTGCATAGATATGAGATGTTCTGCAGGGGTGTGTGGGTGCATAGGGGTGTGTGTGTGCATAGATATGAGATGTTCTGCAGGGTCAGGGGTGTGTGGGTGCATAGATATGAGATGTTCTGCAGGTCAGGGGTGTGTGGGTGCATAGATGTGAGATGTTCTGCAGGTCAGGGGTGTGTGGGTGCATAGATGTGAGATGTTCTGCAGGTCAGGGGTGTGTGGGTGCATAGATGTGAGATGTTCTGCAGGTCAGGGGTGTGTGGGTGCATAGATATGAGATGTTCTGCAGGTCAGGGGTGTGTGGGTGCATAGATATGAGATGTTCTGCAGGGTCAGGGGTGTGTGGGTGGACTGTTATGTGATGCTCTGCAGGGTCAGGGGTGTGTTGGTGCACTGTTATGCGATGGGGAGAGCAGCCTCTTGTGACCGCAGGTAACTCTGCCACAAGAGTGCAGTGAAGAGAAGACGCATGGCCCAGGTGAGTATAAGTGGTTTTTTTTGTCTGTTTTGGAGAATTACTGTTATATGGGAAGGGTTAGGGAGCACACAGGGGTCTATATATAACTGGAAGAGCACACAGGGGTCTATATATAACTGGAGGAGCACACAGGGGTCTATATATAACTGGAGGAGCACACAGGGGTCTATATATAACTGGAGGAGCACACAGGGGGTCTATGTATAACTGGGGGCAGCACAGAGGGGGTCTATGTATAACTGGGGGCAGCACAAAGGGGATTTATATATATAACTGGGGGAGCACACGGGGTCGATATACTTCTGGGAGAGCACACAGGGGTTCTATATACTTCTGGGGAGCACACAGGGGTCTATATACTTCTGGGGGAGCACACAGGAGATCTATATATTTATGGGGGAGCACTCAGGGGGTCTATATATTTCTGGGGGCAGCACACAGCAGTCTATACTATATTGGGGCTGCACAGAGGGGCTTTACTACAATACTGGGGCACAGGGACACCTTAAAACTATGGGGGCACAGAGGAGTGTAACTACTATATAGGGGTACAGAGGGGGGCTAACTACTGTATGTGTTGGAGCCTAAAATGTTTCTCTGACAGATTCTGGAGAGAAGATTCACAGCCAGAAGACGACTTCTAGATGGCCCAGGCTGGATGGAGGGAAAAAGAAAATGTGACAGATCGGAGAAGACGGCCCATGTGAGTCACTGGATGTAACTGCACGGTTATAGGGTTGTAGTGATAGGGGTCATGATGTGGCGGTATTACGGAATAGTATCATTGGGGATATCTTTCTGTTCTGTTCAGTGCAGTTTTCATGTAACATGTAATCACTGTATGGTGGAAATAGTGTTATAAGGTAACTACTGTATGTATTGGGGCTCTTAATACAGTGTGGGGGTACATTCAGGGCATTATACTGTGCGGGGAGCACCAATTCTAATGTGGGGGGGGGGGGCGCCATTTGCCTTCTCTGCCTAGGGCACCAAAACTCCTTGTCCCGGCCCTGATGGCTCCTATAGGACTCAGGTATCTAATATAACTGTATATAGTGATGGCTCCTATAGGGGATCTCAGGTATCTAATATAACTGTATATAGTGATGGCTCCTATAGGAGATCTCAGGTATCTAATATAACTGTATATAGTGATGGCTCCTATAGGGGATCTCAGGTATCTAATATAACTGTATATAGTGATGGCTCCTATAGGGGATCTCAGGTATCTAATATAACTGTATATAGTGATGGCTCCTATAGGGGATCTCAGGTATCTAATATAACAGCAGGATATAGTGATGGCTCCTATAGGGATCTCAGGTATCTAATATAACTGTATATAGTGATGGGTCCTATAGAGGATCTCAGGTATCTAATATAACTGTATATAGTGATGGCTCCTATAGGGGATCTCAGGTATCTAATATAACTGTATATAGTGATGGCTCCTATAGGGGATCTCAGGTATCTAATATAACTGTATATAGTGATGGCTCCTATAGGGATCTCAGGTATCTAATATAACTGTATATAGTGATGGCTCCTATAGGGGATCTCAGGTATCTAATATAACTGTATATAGTGATGGGTCCTATAGAGGATCTCAGGTATCTAATATAACTGTATATAGTGATGGCTCCTATAGGGGATCTTCTAATATAATAACTGTATATAGTGATGGCTCCTATAGGGGATCTCTGGGGTCCTGGGTGTTACGCCTGGAGGCAGATATGTCTCCACTCAATAAGGAAGGTCTAAGATCTAAACTTTTCCCAGAATCCTTGCGTCTTCCAGGAACCCAGGGAGTACAGGTCACGGATGACGGATGCTCCGTACTGAGACCCCAGGGCCCCGATGGCTTCATCTCAACGTAGTGTTCAATATATATGAAACTTTACCCTGTGTGAAGGACGTGGATGTCCGTGGTCCTTATGGTAAATGGTCATGTAGACGACCATCAGATGGGAAGAGCGTAAGCCGATCAATGGTCAGTGCAGAGTATGGTTACCAGTGTCCATCTGTCCTGAGGCCGGACATCACATACATTGTAACAGACGGGAAACCTTGTCAAATACACTGAGCCTTTCCCAGTACAATCAATAGCTGACCCTTGAATCCGGAGTTGCAGCGATATGTTGGTCTCCTTGACATGTTGTTGGATGGAAAAGACTAATAAAAGAAAAATAGCGTTAAGCGAGGTCGCCAAAGTATTTGGTTTTGGCAACTTTCTCCAAACGTAGTTAGATGTGCCCTAAGGCTGCTGGGAAAACACGGACATAGCCATAGGCTCAGCCCTAGGGCTGCCAGGAAAGCACGGACATAGCCATAGACTGAACACTAGGGCTGCCGGGAAAACACGGACATAGCCATAGACTAAACACTAGGGCTGCCAGGAAAGCACGGACATAGCCATAGACTGAACACTAGGGCTGCCGGGAAAACACGGACATAGCCATAGACTGAACACTAGGGCTGCCAGGAAAGCACGGACATAGCCATAGACTGAACACTAGGGCTGCCGGGAAAACACGGACATAGCCATAGACTAAACACTAGGGCTGCCAGGAAAGCACGGACATAGCCATAGACTGAACACTAGGGCTGCCGGGAAAACACGGACATAGCCATAGACTGAACACTAGGGCTGCCAGGAAAGCACGGACATAGCCATAGACTGAACACTAGGGCTGCCGGGAAAACATGGACATAGCCATAGACTGAACACTAGGGCTGCCAGGAAAGCACGGACATAGCCATAGACTGAACACTAGGGCTGCCGGGAAAACACGGACATAGCCATAGACTGAACACTAGGGCTGCCGGGAAAACACGGACATAGCCATAGGCTCAGCCCTAGGGCTGCCAGGAAAGCACGGACATAGCCATAGACTGAACACTAGGGCTGCCGGGAAAACACGGACATAGCCATAGACTAAACACTAGGGCTGCCGGGAAAACACGGACATAGCCATAGGCTCAGCCCTAGGGCTGCCAGGAAAGCACGGACATAGCCATAGACTGAACACTAGGGCTGCCGGGAAAACACGGACATAGCCATAGACTGAACACTAGGGCTGCACTCAACTTCTCCAGATGGCCGAGAGTCAAATGCGAACGTTCCCGTTTGGAGAATGGTGCTAAACCCAAACAATTCAGCAACTGTGCTTGACACTAGAGAAGACCCCAATGCAAACAAACAGCCCACCCCAGACTAAGGGCCCTATTACACGGGACGAATATCGTGCTAAAAATCATTAAATCGAATTTAAACGATAATCGTTCTGTGTAATTGCAGGCAACGATCCAAAAATTGTTCGTATGTCGTTGATATAGATCTGAACCTAAAATTATCGTTAATCGTTCGCTAATTGTTCGCTGTAATTCCACGTTTGTTCACTCATGTTCCGCATTTTTTCACTAATCATTCAGTGTAATTGCACATTGTTCATTGTTTTTCTAGGATCAGAAGGAATAAACGATCATAGTAACGATGGTAACTAACGATTATTGTTCTGTGTAATATGGTGAACGATTTCAGGTTGGTGATAAACAATCTCGTTTGTGATCGTTTATCCTTAGTCGTTAATCGTTAAAAATCGCTCCGTTTAATAGGACCCTTAGGGTCCTTTTAGATAAAGTAATTTGTAACGATTTCCGATAAACTAATGCAAACGAGATCATTTATCGTTAACCTGAAATCACTCACCACATTACACAGAACAATAGTCGTTACTCCATCTGATCCCAGGAAATGAAGGAACAATGCGGAATAACACTGAGCGATTAGTGACCGAATGCGGAATTACAGCGAACGATTGACAATAATTTTTGGTGTCAGCACAAAACTAATGGTGCGTTTACACAGAGATTTATCTGACAGATTTTTTCAGTCTTTCCATTATGACCTGTTCCCTGTTTAGAGTCTGTTCCTGGCTTTGGCTTTAAAAGCCATCAGTATGGGGAAGAAAGGTGATTTGAGGCCTTTGAACGTGGCATGGTTGTTGGTGCCAGAAGGGCTGGTCTGAGTATTTCAGAAACTGCTGATCTACTGGGATTTTCACGCACAACCATCTCTAGGGTTTACAGAGAATGGTCCGAAAAAGAAAAACCATCCAGTGAGCGGCAGTTCTGTGGGCGGAAATGCCTTGTTGATGCCAGAGGTCAGAGGAGAATGGGCAGACTGGTTCCAGCTGATAGAAAGGCAACAGCGACTCAAATAGCCAACCGTTACAGCCAAGGTAGGCCGAAGAGCATCTCTGAACGCACAGTACGGCCAACTCTGAGGCAGATGGGCTACAGCAGCAGAAGACCACACCGGGGGCCACTCCGCTCAGCTAAGAACAGGAAACTGAGGCTACAATTTGCACAAGCTCATCGAAATTGGACAGTAGAAGATTGGAAAAACGTTGCCTGGTCTGATGAGTCTCGATTTCTGCTTGAACATGACAATGAGTTCACTGTACTCCAATGGCCTCCACAGTCACCAGATCTCAATCCAATAGAGCATCTTTGGGATGTGGTGGAACGGGAGATTGGCATCATGGATGTGCAGCCGACAAATCTGCGGCAACTGTGTGATGCCATTATGTCAATATGGACCAAAATCTCTGAGGAAGCTTCCAGCACCTTGTTGTATCTATGCCACCAAGAATTGAGGCAGTTCTGAAGGCAAAAGGGGGTCCAACCCGTTACTAGCATGGTGTACCTAATAAAGTGGCCGGTGAGTGTATGTACATTGGCCCCTATGGCACACACATCGGCTGACCTCATGGTGCATGTACATTGGCCCCTATCGCACACACATTGGCCGACCTCATAGTGTACACTCATTTACTGTAATGGCGGCCATCAGCCATTGTCTCCACATAAATCCAACATCAGACCAAGTCAATAAATATTACAAGACTTTAGAATTCCTGGAAGACCTCTGGGCGGTCCGTCCTCTCTAATGGCGTCTTTCCGCTGTGATATATTTCGGATCCCTGATCCTTTACATATAATTGCCCCCTTTTTCCTCGCACGGTTTTCGCTCCACTCTAGCTGTAATATTATGTAAGTAACCATTAAAATGTTGTTATAACAAGCAGGTAGGACCACGCAGGGTTCTTAGTAAAGGGACTTAATTTATGGGGCCTCTCCTGCCATCCTCTAGGCAAAGTGTTAGCGATTCAGTAAGGAGCGAGATGCTTATACAGCGAAATGTCAACAATAAATCCTCATCATTTACAATGAGCAAAAAAACAGAGAAAACTGCCGGGATGTGAGTGTTATTACTGAAACCTCCAGAGCGTCCGCGTGTACCGCGCACAATTAGCAGATCCCTGAGTGTTCACTACACATCACAGCCGAAGGAGGGGAGGAAGACTATGATACCGCAGGACAACGGGTAACAGAGGATCAATGCACCAACAAAGTGTTACCAAAAACCGCCGGGTAACCAGGTGACAGCAGAGACAGATTTACATCATAACATCAGCGGACACTATAATATACCGTAATACAAGTCACCAAGACTAAAGCGCAAAATCAGTCACATGTGGATATAATATCTGCATATATTCCCGTCCATGGGAGCAGTATATAGTAGTATATCCCTGTATATAGGGGCAGTATTATAGTAGTTACATCCCTGGTATAGGGGCAGTATTATAGTAGTATATTCCTGTATATAGGAGCAGATTATAGTAGTTATATCCCTGTATATAGGAGCAGTATTATAGTAGTTATATTCCCTGTATATAGGAGCAGTATATAAGTAGTTATATTCCTGTATATAGGGGCAGTATTATAGTCGTTATATTCCTGTATATAGGGAGCAGTGTTATAGTACTTATGTACTTGTATATAGGGAGCAGTATTATAGTAGTTATATCCCTGTATATAGGAGCAGTATTATAGAGTTATATTCCTGTATATAGGAGCAGTATTATAGTAGTCAGGGCCGGCTCCAGCTTTTTGTGGGCCCTTGGGCGGCAGAGCCTCGGCGGGCCCCTTTGAGGAGCAAATCATGGAGAGACAGGCGAGGAAAGATATGCAGCAGAAGAAACATGCGGCTGCTGCATATCTTTCTCCTCCTGTATCTCCTGATCTCTGCAGTAGTCAGGACTCTGGAGGAGTCAGACACAGTGACAGGAATATATATATATATTGCTGGTGCTGCTAGTTCTCTAGTATACAGCTCCTCCTGTGTGTGTGTGTGTGTGTGTGTATATACATACACACACAACAGAGCAGAGCGTATACTAGAGAACTAGCAGCACCAGCATTATATATATATATATATAT
>NW_027209389.1:0-25075 GCF_027789765.1 Dendropsophus ebraccatus | reverse complement strand
TGCATAGCGTCGGCGCGGGGGTCGGGGCTTCAGCGATGGGGGCGGCGCTTACCGGCTCAAGCCCGGTACAGTTGCAAATTCAGGGCATTGCATAGCGTCGGCGCGTGGGGCGGGGCTACAGCGATGGGGGTGGGGCGTACCGGCTCAAGCCCGGTACAGCGGCAACATTCAGTGCTTTACATAGCGTCTGAGCGGGGGAGTGGCATTACCGCGATGGGGGCGGGCTTACCGGCTTAAGCCCGGTACACTTGGACATGCAAGGCATTGGCATAGGGTCGGTGCGGGGGGCGGGGCTTACCGGCTTAAGCCGCGGTACAGTTGGCAACACGCAATGCTTACTGCCAACTCTTCAGCAGACAACATTATTTCCTGGGCGCTGGGTCTGTTGTTGCTCTCATGGCATAGCAGCGCCATTTTTTTGACACATGCCCCAATTCAAATGGCATTGCAGTAGAGGCAGCGTGGTGGCTCAGTGGTTAGCGCAGTAGCCTTGCAGCGCTGGGGTCGTGGGTCAAATCACACTAAAGTGCTACGTGTTTGCATGGGTTTCGTCTGGGTACTCGGGTCTCCATACCTAAAAAACAAACATTAAATATATATATATTGAAATGAATTGGGTTTGTGCAGGGGGGGGGCTTGCGACTTAAGCCGTTACTGTGGCAACAGCAATGCTACTGCCACCTCTTCAGCAGACGAAACACTTTAATATTTTTCGCCTGGGGCCCAGCTGTTACTTCTCATGGCATAGCACCGCCATTTGTTTTTTTAAACATGCCCCCCGCGATGGGGGCGGCGCTTACCGGCTCAAGCCCGGTACAGTTGGCAACATTAAGTGCATTGCATAGCGTCGGCGCGGGGGGGGGGCTTACAGCGATGGGGGCGGCGTTACCGGCTCAACCCGGTACAGTTGGCAATATTCAGTGCATTGCATAGCGTCGCCGCGGGGGCGGGGTACCGGCTCAAGCCCGGTACAGTTGGCAATATTCAGTGCATTGCTAGCGTCGGCGAGGGGGGCGGGGCTTACCGCGATTAGGGCGGCGCTTACCCGTCTCAAGCCCGTTAAGTTGGCAACTCAGTGCATGCATAGCGTCGGCGCGGGGGCGGGGCTTACCGCGATGGGGGCGGCGCTTACCGGCTACAAGCCCGGTACAGTTGGCAATATCAGTGCATTGCATAGCGTCGGCGCGGGGGGCGGGGCTTACGCGATGGGTGCGGCGCTTACCGGCTCAAGCCCGGTACGTAGGGGGTGGCAATTTCAGTGCAGCATAGCGTCGGCGCGGGGGCGGGGGCTTACAGAGATGGGGGCGGGGTCTTACCAGGCTCAAGCCCGGGTACAGTCGGCAACATTCAGTGCGTACATAGCGTCTGAGCGGGGGAGTGGCTTACCGCGAATGGGGGCGGGCTTACCGGCTTAAGCCCGGTACACTTGTGGCAACATGCAATGCATTGTATAGGGTCGGCGCGGGGGGCGGGGCTTACGGCTTAAGCCGGTACAGTTGGGCAACACGCAACGCTTACTGCCAACTCTTCAGCAGACGGCCACACTCTTATTTCCTTTGGCGCTGGGTCTGCGGGTGGTATCATGGCATAGCAGCGCCATTTTTTTTACACATGCACCCATTCAAATGGCATTGCAGTAGAGGCAGCTCGTGCAGCGCAGTAGCTTTGCAGCGCTGGGGTTGTGGGTTCAAATCCCATTAATGGTGCTACGTGTTTGCGTGGGTTTCGTCTGGGTAACTCGGGTCCTTCCATCTAACAAACATTAAATATATCTATATATATAATATTATAGTGAATTGAATAGAATTGGTTTTGTGCAGGGGGCGGGGCTTGCCGACTTAAGCCCGTTACTGTTGGCACCATGCAATGCCTACTGCCACCTCTTCAGCAGACGCAACACTTTAATTTTTTCACGCTGGGGCCGCTGTTACTTCTCATGGCATAGCACCGCATTTGTTTTTTTAAACATGCCCCCGCGAGGGGGCGGCGCTACCGGCTCAAGCCCGGTACAGTTGGCAACATTCAGTGCATTGCATAGCGTTGTGCGGGGGGCGGGGCTTACAGCGATGGGGGCGGCGCTTACCGGCTCAAGCCCGTACAGTTGGCAATATTCAGTGCATTGCATAGATTAAAAAAAAAAAATAAAAAAAAAGCGTCGGGGGGGGGCCGGGCGCTTACCGGCTCAAGCCCGGTACAGATGGCAATATTCAGTGCATTGCATAGCGTCGGCGCGGGGGGCGGGCTTACCGCGATTGGGGCGGCGCTTACCGGTTCAAGCCCGGTACAGTTTGGCAACATTCAGTGCATTGCATAGCGTCGGCGCGGGGGGGCGGGGCTACAGCGATGGGGGCGGCGCTTACCGGCTCAAGCCCGGTACACGTTGGCAATATTCAGTGCATTGCATAGCGCGGCGCGCGGGGGCGGGGCTTACAGCGATGGGGGCGGGGCTTACCGCTCAAGCCCGGTACAGTCGGCAACATTCAGTGCTTTACATAGCGTCTGAGCCGGGGAGTGGCTTACCGCGATGGGGGCGGGGCTTACCGGCTTAAGCCCGGTACACTTGGCAACATGCAATGCATTGTATAGGGTCGGTGCGGGGGGCGGGCTTACCGGCTTAAGCCCGTACAGTTGGCAACACGCAATGCTTACTGCCAAACTCTTCAGCAGACGCCACACTTTATTTCCTTTGGCGCTGGGTCTTCTGTGCTTCTCATGGCATAGCAGCGCCATTTTTTTACACATGCCCCCATTCAAATGGCATTGCAGTAGAGCAGCTCGGTGGGCAGTGGTTAGCGCAGTAGCTTTGCAGCGCTGGGGTTTGGGTTCAAATCCCACTAATGTCTACGTGTTTGCATGGGTTTCGTCTGGGTACTCGGTTTTCCTTTCATAAACAAACATTAAATATATATATATATAGTGAATGGATAGAATTGGTTTTTTTGTGCAGGGGGCGGGGCTTGCCGACTTAAGCCGGTACTGTTGGCAACATGCAATGCCTACTGCCATCTTCAGCAGACGCAACACTTAATATTTTTCGCGCTGGGGCCGCTGTTACTTCTCATGGCATAGCACCGCCATTGTTTTTTTAAACATGCCCCCGCGATGGGGGCGGCGCTTACCGGCTCAAGCCGGTACAGTTGGCACATTAAGGCATTGCATAGCGTCGGGGCCGCGGGGCTTACAGCGATGGGGGCGGCGCTTACCGGCTCAAGCCCGTACAGTTGGCAATTTCAGTTCATTGCATAGCGTCGCCGGGGGGCGGGGCTTACCGGCTCAAGCCCGGTACAGTTGGCAATATTCAGTGCATGCATAGCATCGGCGCGGGGGGCGGGGCTTACGCGATTGGAGGGGCGCTTACCGCTCAAGACCGGTACAGTTGGCAACATTCAGTGATTGCATAGCGTCGGCCGGGGGGCGGGGGCTTACCGCGATGGGGCGGCGCTTACCGGCTCAAGCCGGTACAGTTGGCAATATTCAGTGCATTGCATAGCGTCGGCGCGGGGGGCGGGGCTTACAGCGATGGGTGCGGCGCTTACCGGCTCAAGCCCGGTACAGTTGGCATATTCAGTGCATTGCATAGGTCGGCGCGGGTGGCGGGGCTTACAGCGATGGGGGCGGGGCTTACCGGCGCTCAAGCCGGTACAGTCGGCAACATTCAGTCTTTACATAGCAGGTCTGCGCGGGGGGAGTGGCTTACCGCGATGGGGGCGGGGCTTACCGGCTTAAGCCCGGTACACTTGGCAACATGCAATGCATTGTATAGGGTCGGCGCGGGGGGCGGGGCTTACCGGCTTAAGCCCGGTACAGTTGGCAAACACGCAAGCTTACTGCCCACTCTTCAGCAGACGCAACACTTTATTTCCTTTGGCGCTGAGTCTGCTGTTGCTTCTCATGGCATAGCAGCGCCATTTTTTACACATGCCCATTCAAATGGCATTGCAGTAGAGGCAGGGGTGCTCAGTGGTTAGCGCAGTAGCCTTGCAGCGCTGGGGTGTGGTTCAAATCCCACTAATGTTCTACGTGTTTGCGTGGGTTTCGTCTGGGTACTCGGGTTTCCTTCCATAAACAAACATTAAATCTATATATATATATGATGAATAGAATTGTTTTGCGGCAGGGGGCGGGGCTTGCCGACTTAAGCCCGGTACTGTTGGCACATGCAATGCCTACTGCACCTCTTCAGCAGACGCAAACACTTTATATTTTTCACGCTGGGGGCCGCTGTTACTTCTCATGGCATAGCACCGCCATTTTGTTTTTTTAACATGCCCCGCGATGGGGGCGGCGCTTACCGGCTCAACTCGGTACAGTTGGCAACATCAGTGCATTGCATAGCGTCGGGCGGGGGGCGGGGCTTACAGCGATGGGTGGCGTGCTTACCGGCTCAAGCCCGTACAGTTGGCAATATTCAGTGCATTGCATAGCGTCGGCGCGGGGGCGGGCTTAAGGCTCAAGCCCGGTACAGTTGGCAACATTCGTGCATTCATAGCGTCGGCGCCCGGGGGGGCGGGGCTTACGCGCGATGGGGGCGGGGTTTACCGGCTCAAGCCCGGTACAGTTGGCAACATTCAGTGCATTGCATAGCGTCGGCGCGGGGGGCGGGGCTTACAGCGATGGGGGGTGGGCTTACCGGCTCAAGCCCGGTACAGTTGGCAATATTCAGTGCATTGCATAGCGTCGGCGCGGGGGGCGGGGCTTACAGCGATGGGGGGGGGCTTACCGGCTCAAGCCCGGTACAGTCGGAACATTTCAGTGCTTTACATAGCGTCTGAGAAGGGGGAGTGGCTTACCGCGATGGGGGGCGGGGCTTACCGGCTTAAGCCGGTACACTTTGGCAAAATGCATGCATTGCATAGGGTCGGGTGCGGGGGGCGGGCTTACCGGCTAAGCCCGGTACAGTGGCAACACGCAATGCTTACTGCCAACTCTTCAGCAGACGCAACACTTTATTTCCTTTGGCGCTGGGTCTGTTGTTGCTTCTCATGGCATAGCAGCGCCATGTTTTTTTACACATGCCCCAATTCAATGGCATTGCAGTAGAGGCAGCTTGGTGGCTCAGTGGTTTAGCGCAGTAGCCTTGCAGCGCTGGGGTCGTGGTTCAAATCCCACTAAAGTGCTACGTGTTTGCATGGGTTTCGTCTGGGTACTCGGGTTTCCTTCCATACTAAAAACAAACATTAAATATATATATATTGAATAGAATTGGGTTTGTGCAGGGGGCGGGGCTTGCCGACTTAAGCCCGGTACTGTTGGCAACATGCAATGCCTACTGCAACCTCTTCAGCAGACGCAACACTTTAATATTTTTCGCGCTGGGGCCGCTGTTACTTCTCATGGCATAGCACCGCCATTTGTTTTTTTAAAAATGCCCCCGCGATGGGGGCGGCGCTTACCGGCTCAAGCCCGGTACAGTTGGCAACATTAAGTGCATTGCATAGCGTCGGCGCGGGGGGCGGGGCTTACAGCGATGGGGGCGGCGCTTACCGGCTCAAGCCCGGTACAGTTTGGCATATTCAGGCATTGCATAGCGTCGCCGCGGGGGGCGGGGCTTACCGGCTCAAGCCCGGTACAGTTGGCAATATTCAGTGCATTGCATAGCGTCGGCCGGGGGGCGGGGCTTACCGCGATTAGGGCGGCGCTTACCGGCTCAAGCCCGGTACGTTGGCAACATTCAGTGCATTGGCATAGCGTCGGCGCGGGGGGCGGGGCTTCCCGCGATGGGGGCGGCGCTTACCGGCTCAAGCCGGTACAGTTGGCAATATTCCGTGCATTGCATAGCGTCGGCGCGGGGGGCGGGGCTTACAGCGATGGTGCGGCGCCTTACCGGCTCAAGCCCGGTGCAGTTGGCAATATTCAGTGCATTGCATAGCGTCGGCGCGGGGGGGCGGGCTTACAGCGATGGGGGCGGGGCTTACCGGCTCAAGCCCGGTACAGTCGGCAACATTCAGTGCTTTACATAGCGTCTGAGCCGGGGAGTGGCTTACCGCGATGGGGGCGGGGCTTACCGGCTTAAGCCCGGTACACTTGGCAACATGCAATGCATTGTATAGGGTCGGCGCGGGGGGCAGGGGCTTACCGGCTTAAGCCGGTACAGTTGGCAACACGCAACGCTTACTGCCAACTCTTCAGCAGACGCCAACACTTTATTTCCTTTGGCGCTGGGTCTGCTGTTGCTTCTCATGGCATAGCACCGCCATTTTTTTACACATGCCCCCATTCAAATGGCATTGCAGTAGAGGCAGCTCGGTGGCTCAGTGGTTAGCGCAGTAGCCTTGCAGCGCTGGGGTCGTGGGTTCAAATCCCCTAATGTTCTACGTGTTTGCGTGGGTTTCGTCTGGGTGCTCGGGTTTCCTTCCATACCAAAACAAACATTAAATATATATATATATATGAATTGAATAGAATTGGGTTTGTGCAGGGGGCGGGGCTTGCCGACTTAAGCCCGGTACTGTTGGCAACATGCAATGCCTACTGCCACCTCTTCAGCAGAACGCAACACTTTAATATTTTTCGCGCTGGGGCCGCTGTTACTTCTCATGGCATAGCACCGTCATTTGTTTTTTGAAACATGCCCCCCGCGATGGGGGCGGCGCTTACCGGCTCAAGCCCGATACAGTTGGCAACATTAAGTGCATTGCATAGCGTCGGCGCGGGGGGCGGGGCTTACAGCGATGGGGGCGGCGCTTACCGGCTCAAGCCCGTTACAGTTGGCAAGATTCAGTGCATTGCATAGCGTCGGCGCGGGGGGCGGGGCTTACCGGCTCAAGCCCGGTACAGTTGGCAATATTCAGTGCATTGCATAGCGTCGGCGCGGGGGGCGGGGGCTTACCGCGATTGGGGCGGCGCTTACCGGTTCAAGCCCGGTACAGTTGGCAACATTCAGTGCATTGCATAGCGTCGGCGCGGGGGGCGGGGCTTACAGCGATGGGGGCGGGCGCTTACCGGCTCAAGCACGGTACAGTTGGCAATAATTCAGTGCATTGCATAGCGTCGGCGCTGGGGGGCGGGGCTTACAGCGATGGGGGCGGGGCTTACCGGCTCAGCCCGGTACAGTCGGCAACATTCAGTGCTTTACATAGCGTCTGAGCCGAAGGAGTGGCTTACCGCGATGGGGGCGGGGCTTACCGGCTTAAGCCCGGTACACTTGGCAACATGCAATGCATTGTATAGGGTCGGCGCGGGGGGCAGGGCTTACCGGCTTAAGCCCGGTACAGTTGGCAACACGCAACGCTTACTGCCAACTCTTCAGCAGACGCAACACTTTATTTCCTTTGGCGCTGGGTCTGCTGTTGCTTCTCATGGCATAGCAGCGCCATTTTTTTACACATGCCCCCATTCAAATGGCATTGCAGTAGAGGCAGCTCGGTGGCTCAGTGGTTAGCGCAGTAGCCTTGCAGCGCTGGGGTCGTGGGTTCAAATCCCACTAATGTTCTACGTGTTTGCGTGGGTTTTGTCTGGGTACTCGGGTTTCCTTCCATACCCAAAAACAAACATTAAATATATATATATAGTGAATTGAATAGAATTGGGTTTGTGCAGGGGGGCGGGGCTTGCCGACTTAAGCCCGGTACTGTTGGCAACATGCAATGCCTACTGCCACCTCTTCAGCAAACGCAACACTTTAATATTTTTCGCGCTGGGGCCGCTGTTACTTCTCATGGCATAGCACCGTCATTTGTTTTTTAAACATGCCCCCGCGATGGGGGCGGCGCTTACCGGCTCAAGCCCGAGTACAGTTGGCAACATTAAGGGCATTGCATCGCGTCGGCGCGGGGGGCGGGGCTTACAGCGATGGGGGCGGCGCTTACCGGCTCAAGCCCGGTACAGTTGGCAATATTCAGTGCATTGCATAGCGTCGCCGCGGGGGCGGGGCTTACCGCGATTGGGGCGGCGCTTACCGGCTCAAGCCCGTTACAGTTGGCAATATTCAGTGCATTGCATAGCGTCTGCGCGGGGGGCGGGGCTTACCGCGATTGGGGCGGACGCTTACCGGTTCAAGCCCGGTACAGTTGGCAACATTCAGTGCATTGCATAGCGTCGGCGCGGGGGCGGGGCTTACAGCGATGGGGGCGGCGCTTACCGGCTCAAGCCCGGTACAGTTGGCAATATTCAGTGCATTGCATAGCGTCGGCGCGGGGGGCGGGGCTTACAGCGATGGGGGCGGGGCTTACCGGCTCAAGCCCGGTACAGTCGGCAACATTCAGTGCTTTACAGAGCGTCTGAGCCGGGGGAGTGGCTTCCCCGCGATGGGGGCGGGGCTTACCGGCTTAAGCCCGGTACACTTGGCAACATGCAATGCATTGTATAGGGTCGGCGCGGGGGGCGGGGCTTACTGGCTTAAGCCCGGTACAGTTGGCAACACGCAATGCTTACTGCCAACTCTTCAGCAGACGCCACACTTTATTTCCTTTGGCGCTGGGTCTGCTGTTGCTTCTCATGGCATAGCAGCGCCATTTTTTTACACATGCCCCCATTCAAATGGCATTGCAGTAGAGGCAGCTCGGTGGCTCAGTGGTTAGCGCAGTAGCCTTGCAGCGCTGGGGTCGTGGGTTCAAATCCCACTAATGTTCTACGTGTTTGCGTGGGTTTCGTCTGGGTACTCGGGTTTCCTTCCATAAAACAAACATTAATATATATATATAGTGAATTGAATTGATAGAATTGGGTTTGTGCAGGGGGCGGGGCTTGCCGACTTAAGCCCGGTACTGTTGGCAACAAGCAATGCCTACTGCCACCTCTTCAGCAAACGCAACACTTTAAATATTTTTCGCGCTGGGGCCGCTGTTACTTCTCATGGCATAGCACCGTCATTTGTTTTTTGAAACATGCCCCCCGCGATGGGGGCGGCGCTTACCGGCTCAGCCCGATACAGTTGGCAACATTAAGTGCATTGCATAGCGTCGGCGCGGGGGGGCGGGGCTTACAGCGATGGGGGCGGCGCTTACCGGCTCAAGCCCGGTACAGTTGGCAATATTCAGTGCATTGCATAGCGTCGCCGCGGGGGGGCGGGGCTTACCGCGATTGGGGCGGCGCTTACCGGCTCAAGCCCGTTACAGTTGGCAAGATTCAGTGCATTGCATAGCGTTGCCGCGGGGGGGCGGGGCTTACCGCGATTGGGGCGGCGCTTACCGGCTCAAGCCCGGTACAGTTGGCAACATTCAGTGCATTGCATAGCGTCGGCGCGGGGCGCGGGGCTTACAGCGATGGGGGCGGCGCTAACCGGCTCAAGCCCGGTGCAGTTGGCAATATTCAGTGCATTGCATAGCGTCGGCGCGGGGGGCGGGGCTTACCGCGAGGGGGGCGGGGCTTACCGGCTCAAGCCCGGTACAGTCGGCAACATTCAGTGCTTTACATAGCGTCTGAGCCGGGGGAGTGGCTTACCGCGATGGGGGCGGGGCTTACCGGCTTAAGCCCGGTACACTTGGCAACATGCAATGCATTGTATAGGGTCGGCGCGGGGGGCAGGGCTTACCGGCTTAAGCCCGGTACAGTTGGCAACACGCAACGCTTACTGCCAACTCGTCAGCAGACGCAACACTTTATTTCCTTTGGCGCTGGGTCTGCTGTTGCTTCTCATGGCATAGCAGCGCCATTTTTTTACACATGCCCCCATTCAAATGGCATTGCAGTAGAGGCAGCTCGGTGGCTCAGTGGTTAGCGCAGTAGCTTTGCAGCGCTGGGGTCGTGGGTTCAAATCCCACTAATGTTCTACGTGTTTGCGTGGGTTTCGTCTGGGTACTCGGGTTTCCTTCCATAAACAAACATTAAATATATATATATATATAGTGAATTGAATAGAATTGGTTTTGCGCAGGGGGCGGGGCTTGCCGACTTAAGCCCGGTACTGTTGGCAACATGCAATGCCTACTGCCACCTCTTCAGCAGACGCAACACTTTAATATTTTTCGCGCTGGGGCCGCTGTTACTTCTCATGGCATAGCACCGCCATTTGTTTTTTTAAACATGCCCCCGCGATGGGGGCGGCGCTTACCGGCTCAAGCCCGGTACAGTTGGCAACATTCAGTGCATTGCATAGCGTCGGTGCGGGGGGCGGGGCTTACAGCGATGGGGGCGGCGCTTACCGGCTCAAGCCCGGTACAGTTGGCAATATTCAGTGCATTGCATAGCGTCGCCGCGGGGGGCGGGGCTTACCGCGATTGGGGCGGCGCTTACCGGCTCAAGCCCGTTACAGTTGGCAATATTCAGTGCATTGCATAGCGTCGGCGCGGGGGGCGGGGCTTACCGCGATTGGGGCGGCGCTTACCGGCTCAAGCCCGGTACAGTTGGCAACATTCAGTGCATTGCATAGCGTCGGCGCGGGGGCGCGGGGCTTACAGCGATGGGGGCGGCGCTTACCGGCTCAAGCCCGGTGCAGTTGGCAATATTCAGTGCATTGCATAGCGTCGGCGCGGGGGGCGGGGCTTACAGCGATGGGGGCGGGGCTTACCGGCTCAAGCCCGGTACAGTCGGCAACATTCAGTGCTTTACATAGCGTCTGAGCCGGGGGAGTGGCTTACCGCGATGGGGGCGGGGCTTACCGGCTTAAGCCCGGTACACTTGGCAACATGCAATGCATTGTATAGGGTCGGCGCGGGGGGCGGGGCTTACTGGCTTAAGCCCGGTACAGTTGGCAACACGCAATGCTTACTGCCAACTCTTCAGCAGACGCCACACTTTATTTCCTTTGGCGCTGGGTCTGCTGTTGCTTCTCATGGCATAGCAGCGCCATTTTTTTACACATGCCCCCATTCAAATGGCATTGCAGTAGAGGCAGCTCGGTGGCTCAGTGGTTAGCGCAGTAGCCTTGCAGCGCTGGGGTCGTGGGTTCAAATCCCACTAATGTTCTACGTGTTTGCGTGGGTTTCGTCTGGGTGCTCGGGTTTCCTTCCATACCCAAAACAAACATTAAATATATATATATATATAGTGAATTGAATAGAATTGGGTTTGTGCAGGGGGCGGGGCTTGCCGACTTAAGCCCGGTACTGTTGGCAACATGCAATGCCTACTGCCACCTCTTCAGCAAACGCAACACTTTAATATTTTTCGCGCTGGGGCCGCTGTTACTTCTCATGGCATAGCACCGTCATTTGTTTTTTGAAACATGCCCCCGCGATGGGGGCGGCGCTTACCGGCTCAAGCCCGATACAGTTGGCAACATTAAGTGCATTGCATAGCGTCGGCGCGGGGGGCGGGGCTTACAGCGATGGGGGCGGCGCTTACCGGCTCAAGCCCGGTACAGTTGGCAATATTCAGTGCATTGCATAGCGTCGCCGCGGGGGGCGGGGCTTACCGCGATTGGGGCGGCGCTTACCGGCTCAAGCCCGTTACAGTTGGCAAGATTCAGTGCATTGCATAGCGTTGCCGCGGGGGGCGGGGCTTACCGCGATTGGGGCGGCGCTTACCGGCTCAAGCCCGGTACAGTTGGCAACATTCAGTGCATTGCATAGCGTCGGCGCGGGGCGCGGGGCTTACAGCGATGGGGGCGGCGCTAACCGGCTCAAGCCCGGTGCAGTTGGCAATATTCAGTGCATTGCATAGCGTCGGCGCGGGGGGCGGGGCTTACAGCGATGGGGGCGGGGCTTACCGGCTCAAGCCCGGTACAGTCGGCAACATTCAGTGCTTTACATAGCGTCTGAGCAGGGGGAGTGGCTTACCGCGATGGGGGCGGGGCTTACCGGCTTAAGCCCGGTACACTTGGCAACATGCAATGCATTGTATAGGGTCGGCGCGGGGGGCGGGGCTTACTGGCTTAAGCCCGGTACAGTTGGCAACACGCAATGCTTACTGCCAACTCTTCAGCAGACGCCACACTTTATTTCCTTTGGCGCTGGGTCTGCTGTTGCTTCTCATGGCATAGCAGCGCCATTTTTTTACACATGCCCCCATTCAAATGGCATTGCAGTAGAGGCAGCTCGGTGGCTCAGTGGTTAGCGCAGTAGCCTTGCAGCGCTGGGGTCGTGGGTTCAAATCCCACTAATGTTCTACGTGTTTGCGTGGGTTTCGTCTGGGTGCTCGGGTTTCCTTCCATACCCAAAAACAAACATTAAATATATATATATATAGTGAATTGAATAGAATTGGGTTTGTGCAGGGGGCGGGGCTTGCCGACTTAAGCCCGGTACTGTTGGCAACATGCAATGCCTACTGCCACCTCTTCAGCAAACGCAACACTTTAATATTTTTCGCGCTGGGGCCGCTGTTACTTCTCATGGCATAGCACCGTCATTTGTTTTTTGAAACATGCCCCCGCGATGGGGGCGGCGCTTACCGGCTCAAGCCCGATACAGTTGGCAACATTAAGTGCATTGCATAGCGTCGGCGCGGGGGGCGGGGCTTACCGCGATGGGGGCGGCGCTTACCGGCTCAAGCCCGGTACAGTTGGCAATATTCAGTGCATTGCATAGCGTCGCCGCGGGGGGCGGGGCTTACCGCGATTGGGGCGGCGCTTACCGGCTCAAGCCCGTTACAGTTGGCAAGATTCAGTGCATTGCATAGCGTTGCCGCGGGGGGCGGGGCTTACCGCGATTGGGGCGGCGCTTACCGGCTCAAGCCCGGTACAGTTGGCAACATTCAGTGCATTGCATAGCGTCGGCGCGGGGCGCGGGGCTTACAGCGATGGGGGCGGCGCTAACCGGCTCAAGCCCGGTGCAGTTGGCAATATTCAGTGCATTGCATAGCGTCGGCGCGGGGGGCGGGGCTTACAGCGATGGGGGCGGGGCTTACCGGCTCAAGCCCGGTACAGTCGGCAACATTCAGTGCTTTACATAGCGTCTGAGCCGGGGGAGTGGCTTACCGCGATGGGGGCGGGGCTTACCGGCTTAAGCCCGGTACACTTGGCAACATGCAATGCATTGTATAGGGTCGGCGCGGGGGGCAGGGCTTACCGGCTTAAGCCCGGTACAGTTGGCAACACGCAACGCTTACTGCCAACTCGTCAGCAGACGCAACACTTTATTTCCTTTGGCGCTGGGTCTGCTGTTGCTTCTCATGGCATAGCAGCGCCATTTTTTTACACATGCCCCCATTCAAATGGCATTGCAGTAGAGGCAGCTCGGTGGCTCAGTGGTTAGCGCAGTAGCTTTGCAGCGCTGGGGTTGTGGGTTCAAATCCCACTAATGTTCTACGTGTTTGCGTGGGTTTCGTCTGGGTACTCGGGTTTCCTTCCATAAACAAACATTAAATATATATATATAGTGAATTGAATAGAATTGGTTTTGCGCAGGGGGCGGGGCTTGCCGACTTAAGCCCGGTACTGTTGGCAACATGCAATGCCTACTGCCACCTCTTCAGCAGACGCAACACTTTAATATTTTTCGCGCTGGGGCCGCTGTTACTTCTCATGGCATAGCACCGCCATTTGTTTTTTTAAACATGCCCCCGCGATGGGGGCGGCGCTTACCGGCTCAAGCCCGGTACAGTTGGCAACATTCAGTGCATTGCATAGCGTCGGTGCGGGGGGCGGGGCTTACAGCGATGGGGGCGGCGCTTACCGGCTCAAGCCCGGTACAGTTGGCAATATTCAGTGCATTGCATAGCGTCGGCGCGGGGGGCGGGGCTTACCGGCTCAAGCCCGGTACAGTTGGCAATATTCAGTGCATTGCATAGCGTCGGCGCGGGGGGCGGGGCTTACCGCGATTGGGGCGGCGCTTACCGGTTCAAGCCCGGTACAGTTGGCAACATTCAGTGCATTGCATAGCGTCGGCGCGGGGGGCGGGGCTTACAGCGATGGGGGCGGCGCTTACCGGCTCAAGCCCGGTACAGTTGGCAATATTCAGTGCATTGCATAGCGTCGGCGCGGGGGGCGGGGCTTACAGCGATGGGGGCGGGGCTTACCGGCTCAAGCCCGGTACAGTCGGCAACATTCAGTGCTTTACATAGCGTCTGAGCCGGGGGAGTGGCTTACCGCGATGGGGGCGGGGCTTACCGGCTTAAGCCCGGTACACTTGGCAACATGCAATGCATTGTATAGGGTCGGCGCGGGGGGCGGGGCTTACTGGCTTAAGCCCGGTACAGTTGGCAACACGCAATGCTTACTGCCAACTCTTCAGCAGACGCCACACTTTATTTCCTTTGGCGCTGGGTCTGCTGTTGCTTCTCATGGCATAGCAGCGCCATTTTTTTACACATGCCCCCATTCAAATGGCATTGCAGTAGAGGCAGCTCGGTGGCTCAGTGGTTAGCGCAGTAGCCTTGCAGCGCTGGGGTCGTGGGTTCAAATCCCACTAATGTTCTACGTGTTTGCGTGGGTTTCGTCTGGGTGCTCGGGTTTCCTTCCATACCCAAAAACAAACATTAAATATATATATATATATATATAGTGAATTGAATAGAATTGGGTTTGTGCAGGGGGCGGGGCTTGCCGACTTAAGCCCGGTACTGTTGGCAACATGCAATGCCTACTGCCACCTCTTCAGCAAACGCAACACTTTAATATTTTTCGCGCTGGGGCCGCTGTTACTTCTCATGGCATAGCACCGTCATTTGTTTTTTGAAACATGCCCCCGCGATGGGGGCGGCGCTTACCGGCTCAAGCCCGATACAGTTGGCAACATTAAGTGCATTGCATAGCGTCGGCGCGGGGGGCGGGGCTTACAGCGATGGGGGCGGCGCTTACCGGCTCAAGCCCGGTACAGTTGGCAATATTCAGTGCATTGCATAGCGTCGCCGCGGGGGGCGGGGCTTACCGCGATTGGGGCGGCGCTTACCGGCTCAAGCCCGTTACAGTTGGCAAGATTCAGTGCATTGCATAGCGTTGCCGCGGGGGGCGGGGCTTACCGCGATTGGGGCGGCGCTTACCGGCTCAAGCCCGGTACAGTTGGCAACATTCAGTGCATTGCATAGCGTCGGCGCGGGGCGCGGGGCTTACAGCGATGGGGGCGGCGCTAACCGGCTCAAGCCCGGTGCAGTTGGCAATATTCAGTGCATTGCATAGCGTCGGCGCGGGGGGCGGGGCTTACAGCGATGGGGGCGGGGCTTACCGGCTCAAGCCCGGTACAGTCGGCAACATTCAGTGCTTTACATAGCGTCTGAGCCGGGGGCGTGGCTTACCGCGAGGGGGGCGGGGCTTACCGGCTTAAGCCCGGTACACTTGGCAACATGCAATGCATTGTATAGGGTCGGCGCGGGGGGCAGGGCTTACCGGCTTAAGCCCGGTACAGTTGGCAACACGCAACGCTTACTGCCAACTCGTCAGCAGACGCAACACTTTATTTCCTTTGGCGCTGGGTCTGCTGTTGCTTCTCATGGCATAGCAGCGCCATTTTTTTACACATGCCCCCATTCAAATGGCATTGCAGTAGAGGCAGCTCGGTGGCTCAGTGGTTAGCGCAGTAGCTTTGCAGCGCTGGGGTTGTGGGTTCAAATCCCACTAATGTTCTACGTGTTTGCGTGGGTTTCGTCTGGGTACTCGGGTTTCCTTCCATAAACAAACATTAAATATATATATATAGTGAATTGAATAGAATTGGTTTTGCGCAGGGGGCGGGGCTTGCCGACTTAAGCCCGGTACTGTTGGCAACATGCAATGCCTACTGCCACCTCTTCAGCAGACGCAACACTTTATTATTTTTCGCGCTGGGGCCGCTGTTACTTCTCATGGCATAGCACCGCCATTTGTTTTTTTAAACATGCCCCCGCGATGGGGGCGGGGCTTACCGGCTCAAGCCCGGTACAGTTGGCAACATTCAGTGCATTGCATAGCGTCGGTGCGGGGGGCGGGGCTTACAGCGATGGGGGCGGCGCTTACCGGCTCAAGCCCGGTACAGTTGGCAATATTCAGTGCATTGCATAGCGTCGGCGCGGGGGGCGGGGCTTACCGGCTCAAGCCCGGTACAGTTGGCAATATTCAGTGCATTGCATAGCGTCGGCGCGGGGGGCGGGGCTTACCGCGATTGGGGCGGCGCTTACCGGTTCAAGCCCGGTACAGTTGGCAACATTCAGTGCATTGCATAGCGTCGGCGCGGGGGGCGGGGCTTACAGCGATGGGGGCGGCGCTTACCGGCTCAAGCCCGGTACAGTTGGCAATATTCAGTGCATTGCATAGCGTCGGCGCGGGGGGCGGGGCTTACAGCGATGGGGGCGGGGCTTACCGGCTCAAGCCCGGTACAGTCGGCAACATTCAGTGCTTTACATAGCGTCTGAGCCGGGGGAGTGGCTTACCGCGATGGGGGCGGGGCTTACCGGCTTAAGCCCGGTACACTTGGCAACATGCAATGCATTGTATAGGGTCGGCGCGGGGGGCGGGGCTTACTGGCTTAAGCCCGGTACAGTTGGCAACACGCAATGCTTACTGCCAACTCTTCAGCAGACGCCACACTTTATTTCCTTTGGCGCTGGGTCTGCTGTTGCTTCTCATGGCATAGCAGCGCCATTTTTTTACACATGCCCCCATTCAAATGGCATTGCAGTAGAGGCAGCTCGGTGGCTCAGTGGTTAGCGCAGTAGCCTTGCAGCGCTGGGGTCGTGGGTTCAAATCCCACTAATGTTCTACGTGTTTGCGTGGGTTTCGTCTGGGTGCTCGGGTTTCCTTCCATACCCAAAAACAAACATTAAATATATATATATATATATAGTGAATTGAATAGAATTGGGTTTGTGCAGGGGGCGGGGCTTGCCGACTTAAGCCCGGTACTGTTGGCAACATGCAATGCCTACTGCCACCTCTTCAGCAAACGCAACACTTTAATATTTTTCGCGCTGGGGCCGCTGTTACTTCTCATGGCATAGCACCGTCATTTGTTTTTTGAAACATGCCCCCGCGATGGGGGCGGCGCTTACCGGCTCAAGCCCGTTACAGTTGGCAACATTAAGTGCATTGCATAGCGTCGGCGCGGGGGGCGGGGCTTACAGCGATGGGGGCGGCGCTTACCGGCTCAAGCCCGGTACAGTTGGCAATATTCAGTGCATTGCATAGCGTCGCCGCGGGGGGCGGGGCTTACCGCGATTGGGGCGGCGCTTACCGGCTCAAGCCCGTTACAGTTGGCAAGATTCAGTGCATTGCATAGCGTTGCCGCGGGGGGCGGGGCTTACCGCGATTGGGGCGGCGCTTACCGGCTCAAGCCCGGTACAGTTGGCAACATTCAGTGCATTGCATAGCGTCGGCGCGGGGCGCGGGGCTTACAGCGATGGGGGCGGCGCTAACCGGCTCAAGCCCGGTGCAGTTGGCAATATTCAGTGCATTGCATAGCGTCGGCGCGGGGGGCGGGGCTTACAGCGATGGGGGCGGGGCTTACCGGCTCAAGCCCGGTACAGTCGGCAACATTCAGTGCTTTACATAGCGTCTGAGCCGGGGGAGTGGCTTACCGCGATGGGGGCGGGGCTTACCGGCTTAAGCCCGGTACACTTGGCAACATGCAATGCATTGTATAGGGTCGGCGCGGGGGGCAGGGGCTTACCGGCTTAAGCCCGGTACAGTTGGCAACACGCAACGCTTACTGCCAACTCGTCAGCAGACGCAACACTTTATTTCCTTTGGCGCTGGGTCTGCTGTTGCTTCTCATGGCATAGCAGCGCCATTTTTTTACACATGCCCCCATTCAAATGGCATTGCAGTAGAGGCAGCTCGGTGGCTCAGTGGTTAGCGCAGTAGCTTTGCAGCGCTGGGGTTGTGGGTTCAAATCCCACTAATGTTCTACGTGTTTGCGTGGGTTTCGTCTGGGTACTCGGGTTTCCTTCCATAAACAAACATTAAATATATATATATAGTGAATTGAATAGAATTGGTTTTGCGCAGGGGGCGGGGCTTGCCGACTTAAGCCCGGTACTGTTGGCAACATGCAATGCCTACTGCCACCTCTTCAGCAGACGCAACACTTTAATATTTTTCGCGCTGGGGCCGCTGTTACTTCTCATGGCATAGCACCGCCATTTGTTTTTTTAAACATGCCCCCGCGATGGGGGCGGCGCTTACCGGCTCAAGCCCGGTACAGTTGGCAACATTCAGTGCATTGCATAGCGTCGGTGCGGGGGGCGGGGCTTACAGCGATGGGGGCGGCGCTTACCGGCTCAAGCCCGGTACAGTTGGCAATATTCAGTGCATTGCATAGCGTCGGCGCGGGGGGCGGGGCTTACCGGCTCAAGCCCGGTACAGTTGGCAATATTCAGTGCATTGCATAGCGTCGGCGCGGGGGGCGGGGCTTACCGGCTCAAGCCCGGTACAGTTGGCAATATTCAGTGCATTGCATAGCGTCGGCGCGGGGGGCGGGGCTTACCGCGATTGGGGCGGCGCTTACCGGTTCAAGCCCGGTACAGTTGGCAACATTCAGTGCATTGCATAGCGTCGGCGCGGGGGGCGGGGCTTACAGCGATGGGGGCGGCGCTTACCGGCTCAAGCCCGGTACAGTTGGCAATATTCAGTGCATTGCATAGCGTCGGCGCGGGGGGCGGGGCTTACAGCGATGGGGGCGGGGCTTACCGGCTCAAGCCCGGTACAGTCGGCAACATTCAGTGCTTTACATAGCGTCTGAGCCGGGGGAGTGGCTTACCGCGATGGGGGCGGGGCTTACCGGCTTAAGCCCGATACAGTTGGCAACATGCAATGCATTGTATAGGGTCGGCGCGGGGGGCGGGGCTTACTGGCTTAAGCCCGGTACAGTTGGCAACACGCAATGCTTACTGCCAACTCTTCAGCAGACGCCACACTTTATTTCCTTTGGCGCTGGGTCTGCTGTTGCTTCTCATGGCATAGCAGCGCCATTTTTTTACACATGCCCCCATTCAAATGGCATTGCAGTAGAGGCAGCTCGGTGGCTCAGTGGTTAGCGCAGTAGCCTTGCAGCGCTGGGGTCGTGGGTTCAAATCCCACTAATGTTCTACGTGTTTGCGTGGGTTTCGTCTGGGTGCTCGGGTTTCCTTCCATACCCAAAAACAAACATTAAATATATATATATATATATAGTGAATTGAATAGAATTGGGTTTGTGCAGGGGGCGGGGCTTGCCGACTTAAGCCCGGTACTGTTGGCAACATGCAATGCCTACTGCCACCTCTTCAGCAAACGCAACACTTTAATATTTTTCGCGCTGGGGCCGCTGTTACTTCTCATGGCATAGCACCGTCATTTGTTTTTTGAAACATGCCCCCGCGATGGGGGCGGCGCTTACCGGCTCAAGCCCGATACAGTTGGCAACATTCAGTGCATTGCATAGCGTCGGCGCGGGGGGCGGGGCTTACAGCGATGGGGGCGGCGCTAACCGGCTCAAGCCCGGTACAGTTGGCAATATTCAGTGCATTGCATAGCGTCGCCGCGGGGGGCGGGGCTTACCGCGATTGGGGCGGCGCTTACCGGCTCAAGCCCGTTACAGTTGGCAAGATTCAGTGCATTGCATAGCGTTGCCGCGGGGGGCGGGGCTTACCGCGATTGGGGCGGCGCTTACCGGCTCAAGCCCGGTACAGTTGGCAACATTCAGTGCATTGCATAGCGTCGGCGCGGGGCGCGGGGCTTACAGCGATGGGGGCGGCGCTAACCGGCTCAAGCCCGGTGCAGTTGGCAATATTCAGTGCATTGCATAGCGTCGGCGCGGGGGGCGGGGCTTACCGCGATGGGGGCGGGGCTTACCGGCTCAAGCCCGGTACAGTCGGCAACATTCAGTGCTTTACATAGCGTCTGAGCCGGGGGAGTGGCTTACCGCGATGGGGGCGGGGCTTACCGGCTTAAGCCCGGTACACTTGGCAACATGCAATGCATTGTATAGGGTCGGCGCGGGGGGCAGGGGCTTACCGGCTTAAGCCCGGTACAGTTGGCAACACGCAACTGCTTACTGCCAACTCGTCAGCAGACGCAACACTTTATTTCCTTTGGCGCTGGGTCTGCTGTTGCTTCTCATGGCATAGCAGCGCCATTTTTTTACACATGCCCCCATTCAAATGGCATTGCAGTAGAGGCAGCTCGGTGGCTCAGTGGTTAGCGCAGTAGCCTTGCAGCGCTGGGGTTGTGGGTTCAAATCCAACTAATGTTCTACGTGTTTGCGTGGGTTTCGTCTGGGTACTCGGGTTTCCTTCCATAAACAAACATTAAATATATATATATAGTGAATTGAATAGAATTGGATTTTGCGCAGGGGGCGGGGCTTGCCGACTTAAGCCCGGTACTGTTGGCAACATGCAATGCCTACTGCCACCTCTTCAGCAGACGCAACACTTTAATATTTTTCGCGCTGGGGCCGCTGTTACTTCTCATGGCATAGCACCGCCATTTGTTTTTTTAAACATGCCCCCGCGATGGGGGCGGCGCTTACCGGCTCAAGCCCGGTACAGTTGGCAACATTCAGTGCATTGCATAGCGTCGGTGCGGGGGGCGGGGCTTACCGCGATGGGGGCGGCGCTTACCGGCTCAAGCCCGGTACAGTTGGCAACATTCAGTGCATTGCATAGCGTCGGCGCGGGGGGCGGGGCTTACCGGCTCAAGCCCGGTACAGTTGGCAATATTCAGTGCATTGCATAGCGTCGGCGCGGGGGGCGGGGCTTACCGCGATTGGGGCGGCGCTTACCGGTTCAAGCCCGGTACAGTTGGCAACATTCAGTGCATTGCATAGCGTCGGCGCGGGGGGCGGGGCTTACAGCGATGGGGGCGGCGCTTACCGGCTCAAGCCCGGTACAGTTGGCAATATTCAGTGCATTGCATAGCGTCGGCGCGGGGGGCGGGGCTTACAGCGATGGGGGCGGGGCTTACCGGCTCAAGCCCGGTACAGTCGGCAACATTCAGTGCTTTACATAGCGTCTGAGCCGGGGGAGTGGCTTACCGCGATGGGGGCGGGGCTTACCGGCTTAAGCCCGGTACAGTTGGCAACATGCAATGCATTGTATAGGGTCGGCGCGGGGGGCGGGGCTTACTGGCTTAAGCCCGGTACAGTTGGCAACACGCAATGCTTACTGCCAACTCTTCAGCAGACGCCACACTTTATTTCCTTTGGCGCTGGGTCTGCTGTTGCTTCTCATGGCATAGCAGCGCCATTTTTTTACACATGCCCCCATTCAAATGGCATTGCAGTAGAGGCAGCTCGGTGGCTCAGTGGTTAGCGCAGTAGCCTTGCAGCGCTGGGGTCGTGGGTTCAAATCCCACTAATGTTCTACGTGTTTGCGTGGGTTTCGTCTGGGTGCTCGGGTTTCCTTCCATACCCAAAAACAAACATTAAATATATATATATATATAGTGAATTGAATAGAATTGGGTTTGTGCAGGGGGCGGGGCTTGCCGACTTAAGCCCGGTACTGTTGGCAACATGCAATGCCTACTGCCACCTCTTCAGCAAACGCAACACTTTAATATTTTTCGCGCTGGGGCCGCTGTTACTTCTCATGGCATAGCACCGTCATTTGTTTTTTGAAACATGCCCCCGCGATGGGGGCGGCGCTTACCGGCTCAAGCCCGATACAGTTGGCAACATTAAGTGCATTGCATAGCGTCGGCGCGGGGGGGCGGGGCTTACAGCGATGGGGGCGGCGCTTACCGGCTCAAGCCCGGTACAGTTGGCAATATTCAGTGCATTGCATAGCGTCGCCGCGGGGGGCGGGGCTTACCGCGATTGGGGCGGCGCTTACCGGCTCAAGCCCGTTACAGTTGGCAAGATTCAGTGCATTGCATAGCGTGGCCGCGGGGGGCGGGGCTTACCGCGATTGGGGCGGCGCTTACCGGCTCAAGCCCGGTACAGTTGGCAACATTCAGTGCATTGCATAGCGTCGGCGCGGGGCGCGGGGCTTACAGCGATGGGGGCGGCGCTTACCGGCTCAAGCCCGGTGACAGTTGGCAATATTCAGTGCATTGCATAGCGTCGGCGCGGGGGGCGGGGCTTACAGCGATGGGGGCGGGGCTTACCGGCTCAAGCCCGGTACAGTCGGCAACATTCAGTGCTTTACATAGCGTCTGAGCCGGGGGAGTGGCTTACCGCGATGGGGGCGGGGCTTACCGGCTTAAGCCGCGGTACACTTGGCAACATGCAATGCATTGTATAGGGTCGGGGCGGGGGGGCGGGGCTTACGGCTTAAGCCCGGTACAGTTGGCAACACGCAATGCCTTACTGCCAACTCTTCAGCAGACGACAACACTTTATTTCCTTTGGCGCTGGGTCTGCTGTTGCTTCTCATGGCATAGCAGCGCCATTTTTTACACATGCCCCCATTCAAATGGCATTGCAGTAGAGGCAGCTCGGTGGCTCAGTGGTTAGCGCAGTAGCCTTGCAGCGCTGGGGTCGTGGGTTCAAATCCCACTAATGTTCTACGTGTTTGCGTGGGTTTCGTCTGGGTACTCGGGTTTCCTTCCATACCCAAAAACAAACATTAAATATATATATATAGTGAATTGAATAGAATTGGGTTTTGTGCAGGGGGCGGGGCTTGCCGACTTAAGCCCGGTACTGTTGGCAACATGCAATGCCTACTGCCACCTCTTCAGCAGAACGCAACACTTTAATATTTTTCGCGCTGGGGCCGCTGTTACTTCTCATGGCATAGCACCGCCATTTGTTTTTTAAACATGCCCCCGCGATGGGGGCGGCGCTTACCGGCTCAAGCCCGGTACAGTTGGCAACATTCAGTGCATTGCATAGCGTCGGTGCGGGGGGCGGGGCTTACAGCGATGGGGGCGCGCGCTTACCGGCTCAAGGCCCGGTACAGTTGGCAATATTCAGTGCATTGTATAGCGTCGCCGCGGCGGGGCGGGGCTTACCGGATCAAGCCCGGTACAGTTGGCATATACATCTAGTGAATGGCATAGCGTCGGCGCGGGTGGGGGGGCTTACCGCGATTAGGGCGGCGCTTACGGCTCAAGCCCGGTACAGTTGGCAACATTCAGTGCATGCATAGCGTCGCGCGGGGGGCGGGGCTACCGCGATGGGGGCGGCGCTTACAGGCTCAAGCCCGGTACAGTTGGCAATATTCAGTGCATTGCATAGCGTCGGCGGGGGGGGCGGGGCTTACAGCGATGGGGCGGCGCTTACCGGCTCAGCCGGTACAGTTGGAATATTCAGTGCATTGCATAGCGTCGGCGCGGGGGCGGGGCTTACAGCGATGGGGGCGGGCTTACCGGCTCAAGCCCGGTACAGTCGGGCAACATTCAGTGCTTTACATAGCGTCTGAGCCGGGAGTGGGTTACCGCGATGGGGGCGGGGCTTACCGGCTTAAGCCGGTACACTTGGCAACATGCAATGCATTGTATAGGGTCGGCGCGGGGGGGCGGGGCTTACCGGCTTAAGCCCGGTACAGTTGGCAACACGCAACGCTTACTGCCAACTCTTCAGCAACGCACACTTTATTTCCTTTGGCGCTGGGTCTGCTGTTGCTTTCCTGGCATAGCAGCGCCATTTTTTTACACATGCCCCAATTCAAATGGCATTGCAGTAGAGGCAGCTCGGTGGCAAGCGCAGTAGCTTTGCAGCGCTGGGGTTGTGGGTTCAAATCCCTAATGGTCTACGTTTTGCGTGGGTTTCGTCTGGGTACTCGGGTTTCCTTCCATAAACAAACATTAATATATAATAATAAAATATATATATATGAATTGAATAGAATTGGTTTTGCGCAGGGGGCGGGGCTCTGCCGACTTAAGCCCGGTACTGTTGGCAACATGCAATGCCTACTGCCACTCTTCAGCAGAGCAACACTTTTAATATTTTTCACGCTGGGGCCGCTGTTACTTCTCATGGAATTGCACCGCCATTTGTTTTTTAAACATGCCCCCGCGATGGGGCGGCGCTTACCGGCTCAAGCCCGGTACAGTTGGCAACATTCAGTGCATGCATAGCGTGGTGCGGGGGGCGGGGCTTACAGCGAGGGGGCGGTGGCTTACCGGCTCAAGCCGGTACAGTTTGGCAATATTCAGTGCATTGCATAGCGTCGGCGCGGGGGCCGGGGCTTACCGGCTCAAGCCCGGTAGTGGCAATATTCAGTGCATTGCATAGCGTCGGCGCGGGGGGCGGGGACTCCAACAGATGGGCGGCGGCGCTTACCGGTTCAAGCCCGGTACATGTTGGCAACATTCAGTGCATTGCATAGCGTCGGCGCGGGGGGCGGGGCTTACAGCGATGGGGGCGGCGCTTACCGGCTCAAGCCCGGTACAGTGGCAATATTCAGTGCATTGCATAGCGTCGGCGCGGGGGGCGGGGCTTACAGCGATGGGGGCGGGGCTACCGGCTCAAGCCTGTACAGTCGGCAACATTCAGTGCTTTACATAGCGTCTGAGCCGGGGAGTGGCTTACCGCGATGGGGGCGGGGCTTAGCGGCTTAGCCCGGTACACTTGGCAACATGCAATGCATTGCATAGGGGTCGGTGCGGGGGGCGGGGCTTACCGGCTTAAGCCCCGGTACAGTTGGCAAACACGCACTGCTTACTTGCCAACTCTTCAGCAGACGCAACACTTTTATTTCCTTTGGCGCTTGGTCTGCTGTTGCTTCTCATGGCAAGCAGCGCCTTTTTTACACAGCCAATTTCAAATGGCATTGCAGTAGAGGCAGCTTGGTGGATCAGTGGTTAGCGCAGTAGCCTTGCAGCGCTGGGGTCGTGGGTTCAAATCCCAATAATGTTATCCGTGTTTGCATGGGTTTCGTCTGGGTACTCGGTTTCCTTCCATACCCAAAAACAAACATTAAATATTATATTGAATAGAATTGGGTTTGTGCAGGGGGCGGGGCTTGCCGACTTAAGCCCGTACTGTTGGCACATGCAAGCCTACTGCCACCTCTTCAGCAGACGGCAGACGCAACCTTAATATTTTTCGCGCTGGGGCCGCTTCCTTCTCATGGCATAGCACCGCCATGTGTTTTTTTAAACATGCCCCCGCGATGGGGGCGGCGCTTACGGCTCAAGCCCGGTACAGTTGGCACAATTAAGTGCATTGCATAGCGTCGGCGCGGGGGGCGGGGCTAAAGCGATGGGGGCGGCGTTACGGCTCAAGCCCGTACAGTTGGCAAATTCAGTGCATTGCATAGCGTCGCCGAGGGGGGCGGGTTACCAGCTCAAGCCCGGCTACAGTTGGAAATATTCAGTGCATTGCATAGCGTCGGCGCGGGGGGGGGGCTTACCGAGATTGGGGCGGCGCTTACCGGCTCAGCCCGGTACAGTTGGCAACATTCAGGCATTGCATAG